>NW_026775079.1:300000-533000 GCF_963082965.1 Carassius carassius
TTTGCAATGCTGTAAGACAGTTTTTAATGTGTTAGAAGTTATATGCACAAAAACTTATGTTAGGCCTTCAATGCTCAAGATTGTCAGTTTACAGGTTTCTAAGACCAGTAATGTTGAAATAGTGCTTCTGTTCAAATGATGTGAAATCTAACCCAAATCTGCTCAAAAGCTTGTCTCTCTATGAGAGAAAGCTGTTTCATTCAATATTCAGTGCAAATCTTGCCAAACTGAAAGATGCTGATGCCTTATGAAATACAATGTTTTTGCAATGCTGTAAGACAGTTTTTAATGTGTTAGAAGTTATATGCACAAAAACTTATGTTAGGCCTTCAATACTCAAGATTGTCAGTTTACAGGTTTCTGAGACCAGTAATGTTGAAATAGTGCTACTGTTCAAATAAAGTGAAATCTAGCCCAAATCTGCTCAAAAGCTTGTCTCTCTGTGAGATACAGCTGCTTCATTCAATGTTCAGTGCAAATCTTGCCAAACTGAAAGATGCTTATGCCTTATGAAATACAATGTTTTTGCAATGCTGTAAGACAGTTTTTAATGTGTTAGAAGTTATATGCACAAAAACTTATGTTAGGCCTTCAATGCTCAAGATTGTCAGTTTACAGGTTTCTGAGACCAGTAATGTTGAAATATTGCTTCTGTTCAAATGAAGTGAAATCTAGCCCAAATCTGCTCAAAAGCTTATCTCTCTATGAGATAGAGCTGCTTCATTCAATGTTCAGTGCAAATCTTGCCAAACTGAAAGATGCTTATGCCTTATGAAATACAATGTTTTTGCAATGCTGTAAGACAGTTTTTAATGTGTTAGAAGTTATATGCACAAAAACTTATGTTAGGCCTTCAATGCTCAAGATTGTCAGTTTACAGGTTTCTGAGACCAGTAATGTTGAAATAGTGCTTCTGTTCAAATGAAGTGAAATCTAACCCAAATCTGCTCAAAAGCTTGTCTCTCTATGAGAGAAAGCTATTTCATTCAATATTCAGTGCAAATCTTGCCAAACTGAAAGATGCTGATGCCTTATGAAATACAATGTTTTTGCAATGCTGTAAGACAGTTTTTAATGTGTTAGAAGTTATATGCACAAAAACTTATGTTAGGCCTTCAATACTCAAGATTGTCAGTTTACAGGTTTCTGAGACCAGTAATGTTGAAAAAGTGTTTCTGTTCAAATGAAGAGAAATCTAGCCCAAATCTGCTCAAAAGCTTGTCTCTCTATGAGAGAAAGCTGCTTCATTCAATATTCAGTGCAAATCTTGCCAAACTGAAAGATGCTGATGCCTTATGAAATACAATGTTTTTGCAATGCTGTAAGACAGTCTTTAATGTGTTAGAAGTTATATGCACAAAAACTTATGTTAGGACTTCAAATGCTCAAGATTGTCAGTTTACAGGTTTCTGAGACCAGTAATGTTGAAATAGTGCTACTGTTCAAATAAAGTGAAATCTAGTCCAAATCTGCTCAAAAGCTTGTCTCTCTGTGAGATAGAGCTGCTTCATTCAATGTTCAGTGCAAATCTTGCCAAACTGAAAGATGCTTATGCCTTATGAAATACAATGTTTTTGCAATGCTGTAAGACAGTTTTTAATGTGTTAGAAGTTATATGCACAAAAAGTTATGTTAGGCCTTCAATGCTCAAGATTGTCAGTTTACAGGTTTCTGAGACCAGTAATGTTGAAATAGTGCTTCTGTTCAAATGAAGTGAAATCTAACCCAAATCTGCTCAAAAGCTTGTCTCTCTATGAGAGAAAGCTGTTTCATTCAATATTCAGTGCAAATCTTGCCAAACTGAAAGATGCTTATGCCTTATGAAATACAATGTTTTTGCAATGCTGTAAGACAGTTTTTAATGTGTTAGAAGTTATATGCACAAAAACTTATGTTAGGCCTTCAATGCTCAAGATTGTCAGTTTACAGGTTTCTGAGACCAGTAATGTTGAAATAGTGCTTCTGTTCAAATGAAGTGAAATCTAACCCAAATCTGCTCAAAAGCTTGTCTCTCTATGAGAGAAAGCTGTTTCATTCAATATTCAGTGCAAATCTTGCCAAACTGAAAGATGCTGATGCCTTATGAAATACAATGTTTTTGCAATGCTGTAAGACAGTTTTTAATGTGTTAGAAGTTATATGCACAAAAACTTATGTTAGGCCTTCAATACTCAAGATTGTCAGTTTACAGGTTTCTGAGACCAGTAATGTTGAAATAGTGCTACTGTTCAAATAAAGTGAAATCTAGCCCAAATCTGCTCAAAAGCTTGTCTCTCTGTGAGATAGAGCTGCTTCATTCAATGTTCAGTGCAAATCTTGCCAAACTGAAAGATGCTTATGCCTTATGAAATACAATGTTTTTGCAATGCTGTAAGACAGTTTTTAATGTGTTAGAAGTTATATGCACAAAAACTTATGTTAGGCCTTCAATGCTCAAGATTGTCAGTTTACAGGTTTCTGAGACCAGTAATGTTGAAATATTGCTTCTGTTCAAATGAAGTGAAATCTAGCCCAAATCTGCTCAAAAGCTTATCTCTCTATGAGAGAAAGCTGCTTCATTCAATATTCAGTGCAAATCTTTCCAAACTGAAAGATGCTTATGCCTTATGAAATACAATGTTTTTGCAATGCTGTAAGACAGTTTTTAATGTGTTAGAAGTTATATGCACAAAAACTTATGTTAGGCCTTCAATGCTCAAGATTGTCAGTTTACAGGTTTCTGAGACCAGTAATGTTGAAATAGTGCTTCTGTTCAAATGAAGTGAAATCTAACCCAAATCTGCTCAAAAGCTTGTCTCTCTATGAGAGAAAGCTGTTTCATTCAATATTCAGTGCAAATCTTGCCAAACTGAAAGATGCTGATGCCTTATGAAATACAATGTTTTTGCAATGCTGTAAGACAGTTTTTAATGTGTTAGAAGTTATATGCACAAAAACTTATGTTAGGCCTTCAATACTCAAGATTGTCAGTTTACAGGTTTCTGAGACCAGTAATGTTGAAAAAGTGTTTCTGTTCAAATGAAGAGAAATCTAGCCCAAATCTGCTCAAAAGCTTGTCTCTCTATGAGAGAAAGCTGCTTCATTCAATATTCAGTGCAAATCTTGCCAAACTGAAAGATGCTGATGCCTTATGAAATACAATGTTTTTGCAATGCTGTAAGACAGTCTTTAATGTGTTAGAAGTTATATGCACAAAAACTTATGTTAGGACTTCAATGCTCAAGATTGTCAGTTTACAGGTTTCTGAGACCAGTAATGTTGAAATAGTGCTACTGTTCAAATAAAGTGAAATCTAGTCCAAATCTGCTCAAAAGCTTGTCTCTCTGTGAGATAGAGCTGCTTCATTCAATGTTCAGTGCAAATCTTGCCAAACTGAAAGATGCTTATGCCTTATGAAATACAATGTTTTTGCAATGCTGTAAGACAGTTTTTAATGTGTTAGAAGTTATATGCACAAAAAGTTATGTTAGGCCTTCAATGCTCAAGATTGTCAGTTTACAGGTTTCTGAGACCAGTAATGTTGAAATAGTGCTTCTGTTCAAATGAAGTGAAATCTAACCCAAATCTGCTCAAAAGCTTGTCTCTCTATGAGAGAAAGCTGTTTCATTCAATATTCAGTGCAAATCTTGCCAAACTGAAAGATGCTTATGCCTTATGAAATACAATGTTTTTGCAATGCTGTAAGACAGTTTTTAATGTGTTAGAAGTTATATGCACAAAAACTTATGTTAGGCCTTCAATGCTCAAGATTGTCAGTTTACAGGTTTCTGAGACCAGTAATGTTGAAATAGTGCTTCTGTTCAAATGAAGTGAAATCTAACCCAAATCTGCTCAAAAGCTTGTCTCTCTATGAGAGAAAGCTGTTTCATTCAATATTCAGTGCAAATCTTGCCAAACTGAAAGATGCTGATGCCTTATGAAATACAATGTTTTTGCAATGCTGTAAGACAGTTTTTAATGTGTTAGAAGTTATATGCACAAAAACTTATGTTAGGCCTTCAATACTCAAGATTGTCAGTTTACAGGTTTCTGAGACCAGTAATGTTGAAATAGTGCTACTGTTCAAATAAAGTGAAATCTAGCCCAAATCTGCTCAAAAGCTTGTCTCTCTGTGAGATAGAGCTGCTTCATTCAATGTTCAGTGCAAATCTTGCCAAACTGAAAGATGCTTATGCCTTATGAAATACAATGTTTTTGCAATGCTGTAAGACAGTTTTTAATGTGTTAGAAGTTATATGCACAAAAACTTATGTTAGGCCTTCAATGCTCAAGATTGTCAGTTTACAGGTTTCTGAGACCAGTAATGTTGAAATATTGCTTCTGTTCAAATGAAGTGAAATCTAGCCCAAATCTGCTCAAAAGCTTATCTCTCTATGAGAGAAAGCTGCTTCATTCAATATTCAGTGCAAATCTTTCCAAACTGAAAGATGCTTATGCCTTATGAAATACAATGTTTTTGCAATGCTGTAAGACAGTTTTTAATGTGTTAGAAGTTATATGCACAAAAACTTATGTTAGGCCTTCAATGCTCAAGATTGTCAGTTTACAGGTTTCTAAGACCAGTAATGTTGAAATAGTGCTTCTGTTCAAATGAAGTGAAATCTAACCCAAATCTGCTCAAAAGCTTGTCTCTCTATGAGAGAAAGCTGTTTCATTCAATATTCAGTGCAAATCTTGCCAAACTGAAAGATGCTGATGCCTTATGAAATACAATGTTTTTGCAATGCTGTAAGACAGTTTTTAATGTGTTAGAAGTTATATGCACAAAAACTTATGTTAGGCCTTCAATACTCAAGATTGTCAGTTTACAGGTTTCTGAGACCAGTAATGTTGAAATAGTGCTACTGTTCAAATAAAGTGAAATCTAGCCCAAATCTGCTCAAAAGCTTGTCTCTCTGTGAGATAGAGCTGCTTCATTCAATGTTCAGTGCAAATCTTGCCAAACTGAAAGATGCTTATGCCTTATGAAATACAATGTTTTTGCAATGCTGTAAGACAGTTTTTAATGTGTTAGAAGTTATATGCACAAAAACTTATGTTAGGCCTTCAATGCTCAAGATTGTCAGTTTACAGGTTTCTGAGACCAGTAATGTTGAAATATTGCTTCTGTCCAATGAAGTGAAATCTAGCCCAAATCTGCTCAAAAGCTTATCTCTCTATGAGAGAAAGCTGCTTCATTCAATATTCAGTGCAAATCTTTCCAAACTGAAAGATGCTTATGCCTTATGAAATACAATGTTTTTGCAATGCTGTAAGACAGTTTTTAATGTGTTAGAAGTTATATGCACAAAAACTTATGTTAGGCCTTCAATGCTCAAGATTGTCAGTTTACAGGTTTCTGAGACCAGTAATGTTGAAATAGTGCTTCTGTTCAAATGAAGTGAAATCTAACCCAAATCTGCTCAAAAGCTTGTCTCTCTATGAGAGAAAGCTGTTTCATTCAATATTCAGTGCAAATCTTGCCAAACTGAAAGATGCTGATGCCTTATGAAATACAATGTTTTTGCAATGCTGTAAGACAGTTTTTAATGTGTTAGAAGTTATATGCACAAAAACTTATGTTAGGCCTTCAATACTCAAGATTGTCAGTTTACAGGTTTCTGAGACCAGTAATGTTGAAAAAGTGTTTCTGTTCAAATGAAGAGAAATCTAGCCCAAATCTGCTCAAAAGCTTGTCTCTCTATGAGAGAAAGCTGCTTCATTCAATATTCAGTGCAAATCTTGCCAAACTGAAAGATGCTGATGCCTTATGAAATACAATGTTTTTGCAATGCTGTAAGACAGTCTTTAATGTGTTAGAAGTTATATGCACAAAAACTTATGTTAGGACTTCAATGCTCAAGATTGTCAGTTTACAGGTTTCTGAGACCAGTAATGTTGAAATAGTGCTCCTGTTCAAATAAAGTGAAATCTAGTCCAAATCTGCTCAAAAGCTTGTCTCTCTGTGAGATAGAGCTGCTTCATTCAATGTTCAGTGCAAATCTTGCCAAACTGAAAGATGCTTATGCCTTATGAAATACAATGTTTTTGCAATGCTGTAAGACAGTTTTTAGTGTGTTAGAAGTTATATGCACAAAAACTTATGTTAGGCCTTCAATGCTCAAGATTGTCAGTTTACAGGTTTCTGAGACCAGTAATGTTGAAATATTGCTTCTGTTCAAATGAAGTGAAATCTAGCCCAAATCTGCTCAAAAGCTTATCTCTCTATGAGAGAAAGCTGCTTCATTCAATATTCAGTGCAAATCTTTCCAAACTGAAAGATGCTTATGCCTTATGAAATACAATGTTTTTGCAATGCTGTAAGACAGTTTTTAATGTGTTAGAAGTTATATGCACAAAAAGTTATGTTAGGCCTTCAATGCTCAAGATTGTCAGTTTACAGGTTTCTGAGACCAGTAATGTTGAAATAGTGCTTCTGTTCAAATGAAGTGAAATCTAACCCAAATCTGCTCAAAAGCTTGTCTCTCTATGAGAGAAAGCTGTTTCATTCAATATTCAGTGCAAATCTTGCCAAACTGAAAGATGCTTATGCCTTATGAAATACAATGTTTTTGCAATGCTGTAAGACAGTTTTTAATGTGTTAGAAGTTATATGCACAAAAACTTATGTTAGGCCTTCAATGCTCAAGATTGTCAGTTTACAGGTTTCTGAGACCAGTAATGTTGAAATAGTGCTTCTGTTCAAATGAAGTGAAATCTAACCCAAATCTGCTCAAAAGCTTGTCTCTCTATGAGAGAAAGCTGTTTCATTCAATATTCAGTGCAAATCTTGCCAAACTGAAAGATGCTGATGCCTTATGAAATACAATGTTTTTGCAATGCTGTAAGACAGTTTTTAATGTGTTAGAAGTTATATGCACAAAAACTTATGTTAGGCCTTCAATACTCAAGATTGTCAGTTTACAGGTTTCTGAGACCAGTAATGTTGAAATAGTGCTACTGTTCAAATAAAGTGAAATCTAGCCCAAATCTGCTCAAAAGCTTGTCTCTCTGTGAGATAGAGCTGCTTCATTCAATGTTCAGTGCAAATCTTGCCAAACTGAAAGATGCTTATGCCTTATGAAATACAATGTTTTTGCAATGCTGTAAGACAGTTTTTAATGTGTTAGAAGTTATATGCACAAAAACTTATGTTAGGCCTTCAATGCTCAAGATTGTCAGTTTACAGGTTTCTGAGACCAGTAATGTTGAAATATTGCTTCTGTTCAAATGAAGTGAAATCTAGCCCAAATCTGCTCAAAAGCTTATCTCTCTATGAGAGAAAGCTGCTTCATTCAATATTCAGTGCAAATCTTTCCAAACTGAAAGATGCTTATGCCTTATGAAATACAATGTTTTTGCAATGCTGTAAGACAGTTTTTAATGTGTTAGAAGTTATATGCACAAAAACTTATGTTAGGCCTTCAATGCTCAAGATTGTCAGTTTACAGGTTTCTGAGACCAGTAATGTTGAAATAGTGCTTCTGTTCAAATGAAGTGAAATCTAACCCAAATCTGCTCAAAAGCTTGTCTCTCTATGAGAGAAAGCTGTTTCATTCAATGTTCAGTGCAAATCTTGCCAAACTGAAAGATGCTGATGCCTTATGAAATACAATGTTTTTGCAATGCTGTAAGACAGTTTTTAATGTGTTAGAAGTTATATGCACAAAAACTTATGTTAGGCCTTCAATACTCAAGATTGTCAGTTTACAGGTTTCTGAGACCAGTAATGTTGAAAAAGTGTTTCTGTTCAAATGAAGAGAAATCTAGCCCAAATCTGCTCAAAAGCTTGTCTCTCTATGAGAGAAAGCTGCTTCATTCAATATTCAGTGCAAATCTTGCCAAACTGAAAGATGCTGATGCCTTATGAAATACAATGTTTTTGCAATGCTGTAAGACAGTCTTTAATGTGTTAGAAGTTATATGCACAAAAACTTATGTTAGGACTTCAATGCTCAAGATTGTCAGTTTACAGGTTTCTGAGACCAGTAATGTTGAAATAGTGCTCCTGTTCAAATAAAGTGAAATCTAGTCCAAATCTGCTCAAAAGCTTGTCTCTCTGTGAGATAGAGCTGCTTCATTCAATGTTCAGTGCAAATCTTGCCAAACTGAAAGATGCTTATGCCTTATGAAATACAATGTTTTTGCAATGCTGTAAGACAGTTTTTAATGTGTTAGAAGTTATATGCACAAAAACTTATGTTAGGCCTTCAATGCTCAAGATTGTCAGTTTACAGGTTTCTGAGACCAGTAATGTTGAAATATTGCTTCTGTTCAAATGAAGTTAAATCTAGCCCAAATCTGCTCAAAAGCTTATCTCTCTATGAGGGAAAGCTGCTTCATTCAATATTCAGTGCAAATCTTTCCAAACTGAAAGATGCTTATGCCTTATGAAATACAATGTTTTTGCAATGCTGTAAGACAGTTTTTAATGTGTTAGAAGTTATATGCACAAAAACTTATGTTAGGCCTTCAATGCTCAAGATTGTCAGATTACAGGTTTCTGAGACCAGTAATGTTGAAATAGTGCTTCTGTTCAAATGAAGTGAAATCTAACCCAAATCTGCTCAAAAGCTTGTCTCTCTATGAGAGAAAGCTGTTTCATTCAATATTCAGTGCAAATCTTGCCAAACTGAAAGATGCTGATGCCTTATGAAATACAATGTTTTTGCAATGCTGTAAGACAGTTTTTAATGTGTTAGAAGTTATATGCACAAAAACTTATGTTAGGCCTTCAATACTCAAGATTGTCAGTTTACAGGTTTCTGAGACCAGTAATGTTGAAAAAGTGTTTCTGTTCAAATGAAGAGAAATCTAGCCCAAATCTGCTCAAAAGCTTGTCTCTCTATGAGAGAAAGCTGCTTCATTCAATATTCAGTGCAAATCTTGCCAAACTGAAAGATGCTGATGCCTTATGAAATACAATGTTTTTGCAATGCTGTAAGACAGTCTTTAATGTGTTAGAAGTTATATGCACAAAAACTTATGTTAGGACTTCAATGCTCAAGATTGTCAGTTTACAGGTTTCTGAGACCAGTAATGTTGAAATAGTGCTACTGTTCAAATAAAGTGAAATCTAGTCCAAATCTGCTCAAAAGCTTGTCTCTCTGTGAGATAGAGCTGCTTCATTCAATGTTCAGTGCAAATCTTGCCAAACTGAAAGATGCTTATGCCTTATGAAATACAATGTTTTTGCAATGCTGTAAGACAGTTTTTAATGTGTTAGAAGTTATATGCACAAAAAGTTATGTTAGGCCTTCAATGCTCAAGATTGTCAGTTTACAGGTTTCTGAGACCAGTAATGTTGAAATAGTGCTTCTGTTCAAATGAAGTGAAATCTAACCCAAATCTGCTCAAAAGCTTGTCTCTCTATGAGAGAAAGCTGTTTCATTCAATATTCAGTGCAAATCTTGCCAAACTGAAAGATGCTTATGCCTTATGAAATACAATGTTTTTGCAATGCTGTAAGACAGTTTTTAATGTGTTAGAAGTTATATGCACAAAAACTTATGTTAGGCCTTCAATGCTCAAGATTGTCAGTTTACAGGTTTCTGAGACCAGTAATGTTGAAATAGTGCTTCTGTTCAAATGAAGTGAAATCTAACCCAAATCTGCTCAAAAGCTTGTCTCTCTATGAGAGAAAGCTGTTTCATTCAATATTCAGTGCAAATCTTGCCAAACTGAAAGATGCTGATGCCTTATGAAATACAATGTTTTTGCAATGCTGTAAGACAGTTTTTAATGTGTTAGAAGTTATATGCACAAAAACTTATGTTAGGCCTTCAATACTCAAGATTGTCAGTTTACAGGTTTCTGAGACCAGTAATGTTGAAATAGTGCTACTGTTCAAATAAAGTGAAATCTAGCCCAAATCTGCTCAAAAGCTTGTCTCTCTGTGAGATAGAGCTGCTTCATTCAATGTTCAGTGCAAATCTTGCCAAACTGAAAGATGCTTATGCCTTATGAAATACAATGTTTTTGCAATGCTGTAAGACAGTTTTTAATGTGTTAGAAGTTATATGCACAAAAACTTATGTTAGGCCTTCAATGCTCAAGATTGTCAGTTTACAGGTTTCTGAGACCAGTAATGTTGAAATATTGCTTCTGTTCAAATGAAGTGAAATCTAGCCCAAATCTGCTCAAAAGCTTATCTCTCTATGAGAGAAAGCTGCTTCATTCAATATTCAGTGCAAATCTTTCCAAACTGAAAGATGCTTATGCCTTATGAAATACAATGTTTTTGCAATGCTGTAAGACAGTTTTTAATGTGTTAGAAGTTATATGCACAAAAACTTATGTTAGGCCTTCAATGCTCAAGATTGTCAGTTTACAGGTTTCTGAGACCAGTAATGTTGAAATAGTGCTTCTGTTCAAATGAAGTGAAATCTAACCCAAATCTGCTCAAAAGCTTGTCTCTCTATGAGAGAAAGCTGTTTCATTCAATATTCAGTGCAAATCTTGCCAAACTGAAAGATGCTGATGCCTTATGAAATACAATGTTTTTGCAATGCTGTAAGACAGTTTTTAATGTGTTAGAAGTTATATGCACAAAAACTTATGTTAGGCCTTCAATACTCAAGATTGTCAGTTTACAGGTTTCTGAGACCAGTAATGTTGAAAAAGTGTTTCTGTTCAAATGAAGAGAAATCTAGCCCAAATCTGCTCAAAAGCTTGTCTCTCTATGAGAGAAAGCTGCTTCATTCAATATTCAGTGCAAATCTTGCCAAACTGAAAGATGCTGATGCCTTATGAAATACAATGTTTTTGCAATGCTGTAAGACAGTCTTTAATGTGTTAGAAGTTATATGCACAAAAACTTATGTTAGGACTTCAATGCTCAAGATTGTCAGTTTACAGGTTTCTGAGACCAGTAATGTTGAAATAGTGCTACTGTTCAAATAAAGTGAAATCTAGTCCAAATCTGCTCAAAAGCTTGTCTCTCTGTGAGATAGAGCTGCTTCATTCAATGTTCAGTGCAAATCTTGCCAAACTGAAAGATGCTTATGCCTTATGAAATACAATGTTTTTGCAATGCTGTAAGACAGTTTTTAATGTGTTAGAAGTTATATGCACAAAAAGTTATGTTAGGCCTTCAATGCTCAAGATTGTCAGTTTACAGGTTTCTGAGACCAGTAATGTTGAAATAGTGCTTCTGTTCAAATGAAGTGAAATCTAACCCAAATCTGCTCAAAAGCTTGTCTCTCTATGAGAGAAAGCTGTTTCATTCAATATTCAGTGCAAATCTTGCCAAACTGAAAGATGCTTATGCCTTATGAAATACAATGTTTTTGCAATGCTGTAAGACAGTTTTTAATGTGTTAGAAGTTATATGCACAAAAACTTATGTTAGGCCTTCAATGCTCAAGATTGTCAGTTTACAGGTTTCTGAGACCAGTAATGTTGAAATAGTGCTTCTGTTCAAATGAAGTGAAATCTAACCCAAATCTGCTCAAAAGCTTGTCTCTCTATGAGAGAAAGCTGTTTCATTCAATATTCAGTGCAAATCTTGCCAAACTGAAAGATGCTGATGCCTTATGAAATACAATGTTTTTGCAATGCTGTAAGACAGTTTTTAATGTGTTAGAAGTTATATGCACAAAAACTTATGTTAGGCCTTCAATACTCAAGATTGTCAGTTTACAGGTTTCTGAGACCAGTAATGTTGAAATAGTGCTACTGTTCAAATAAAGTGAAATCTAGCCCAAATCTGCTCAAAAGCTTGTCTCTCTGTGAGATAGAGCTGCTTCATTCAATGTTCAGTGCAAATCTTGCCAAACTGAAAGATGCTTATGCCTTATGAAATACAATGTTTTTGCAATGCTGTAAGACAGTTTTTAATGTGTTAGAAGTTATATGCACAAAAACTTATGTTAGGCCTTCAATGCTCAAGATTGTCAGTTTACAGGTTTCTGAGACCAGTAATGTTGAAATATTGCTTCTGTTCAAATGAAGTGAAATCTAGCCCAAATCTGCTCAAAAGCTTATCTCTCTATGAGAGAAAGCTGCTTCATTCAATATTCAGTGCAAATCTTTCCAAACTGAAAGATGCTTATGCCTTATGAAATACAATGTTTTTGCAATGCTGTAAGACAGTTTTTAATGTGTTAGAAGTTATATGCACAAAAACTTATGTTAGGCCTTCAATGCTCAAGATTGTCAGTTTACAGGTTTCTGAGACCAGTAATGTTGAAATAGTGCTTCTGTTCAAATGAAGTGAAATCTAACCCAAATCTGCTCAAAAGCTTGTCTCTCTATGAGAGAAAGCTGTTTCATTCAATATTCAGTGCAAATCTTGCCAAACTGAAAGATGCTGATGCCTTATGAAATACAATGTTTTTGCAATGCTGTAAGACAGTTTTTAATGTGTTAGAAGTTATATGCACAAAAACTTATGTTAGGCCTTCAATACTCAAGATTGTCAGTTTACAGGTTTCTGAGACCAGTAATGTTGAAAAAGTGTTTCTGTTCAAATGAAGAGAAATCTAGCCCAAATCTGCTCAAAAGCTTGTCTCTCTATGAGAGAAAGCTGCTTCATTCAATATTCAGTGCAAATCTTGCCAAACTGAAAGATGCTGATGCCTTATGAAATACAATGTTTTTGCAATGCTGTAAGACAGTCTTTAATGTGTTAGAAGTTATATGCACAAAAACTTATGTTAGGACTTCAATGCTCAAGATTGTCAGTTTACAGGTTTCTGAGACCAGTAATGTTGAAATAGTGCTCCTGTTCAAATAAAGTGAAATCTAGTCCAAATCTGCTCAAAAGCTTGTCTCTCTGTGAGATAGAGCTGCTTCATTCAATGTTCAGTGCAAATCTTGCCAAACTGAAAGATGCTTATGCCTTATGAAATACAATGTTTTTGCAATGCTGTAAGACAGTTTTTAATGTGTTAGAAGTTATATGCACAAAAACTTATGTTAGGCCTTCAATGCTCAAGATTGTCAGTTTACAGGTTTCTGAGACCAGTAATGTTGAAATAGTGCTTCTGTTCAAATGAAGTGAAATCTAACCCAAATCTGCTCAAAAGCTTGTCTCTCTATGAGAGAAAGCTGTTTCATTCAATATTCAGTGCAAATCTTGCCAAACTGAAAGATGCTGATGCCTTATGAAATACAATGTTTTTGCAATGCTGTAAGACAGTTTTTAATGTGTTAGAAGTTATATGCACAAAAACTTATGTTAGGCCTTCAATACTCAAGATTGTCAGTTTACAGGTTTCTGAGACCAGTAATGTTGAAAAAGTGTTTCTGTTCAAATGAAGAGAAATCTAGCCCAAATCTGCTCAAAAGCTTGTCTCTCTATGAGAGAAAGCTGCTTCATTCAATATTCAGTGCAAATCTTGCCAAACTGAAAGATGCCTTATGAAATACAATGTTTTTGCAATGCTGTAAGACAGTCTTTAATGTGTTAGAAGTTATATGCACAAAAAGTTATGTTAGGCCTTCAATGCTCAAGATTGTCAGTTTACAGGTTTCTGAGACCAGTAATGTTGAAATAGTGCTTCTGTTCAAATGAAGTGAAATCTAACCCAAATCTGCTCAAAAGCTTGTCTCTCTATGAGAGAAAGCTGTTTCATTCAATATTCAGTGCAAATCTTGCCAAACTGAAAGATGCTGATGCCTTATGAAATACAATGTTTTTGCAATGCTGTAAGACAGTTTTTAATGTGTTAGAAGTTATATGCACAAAAACTTATGTTAGGCCTTCAATACTCAAGATTGTCAGTTTACAGGTTTCTGAGACCAGTAATGTTGAAATAGTGCTACTGTTCAAATAAAGTGAAATCTAGCCCAAATCTGCTCAAAAGCTTGTCTCTCTGTGAGATAGAGCTGCTTCATTCAATGTTCAGTGCAAATCTTGCCAAACTGAAAGATGCTTATGCCTTATGAAATACAATGTTTTTGCAATGCTGTAAGACAGTTTTTAATGTGTTAGAAGTTATATGCACAAAAACTTATGTTAGGCCTTCAATGCTCAAGATTGTCAGTTTACAGGTTTCTGAGACCAGTAATGTTGAAATATTGCTTCTGTTCAAATGAAGTGAAATCTAGCCCAAATCTGCTCAAAAGCTTATCTCTCTATGAGAGAAAGCTGCTTCATTCAATATTCAGTGCAAATCTTTCCAAACTGAAAGATGCTTATGCCTTATGAAATACAATGTTTTTGCAATGCTGTAAGACAGTTTTTAATGTGTTAGAAGTTATATGCACAAAAACTTATGTTAGGCCTTCAATGCTCAAGATTGTCAGTTTACAGGTTTCTGAGACCAGTAATGTTGAAATAGTGCTTCTGTTCAAATGAAGTGAAATCTAACCCAAATCTGCTCAAAAGCTTGTCTCTCTATGAGAGAAAGCTGTTTCATTCAATATTCAGTGCAAATCTTGCCAAACTGAAAGATGCTGATGCCTTATGAAATACAATGTTTTTGCAATGCTGTAAGACAGTTTTTAATGTGTTAGAAGTTATATGCACAAAAACTTATGTTAGGCCTTCAATGCTCAAGATTGTCAGTTTACAGGTTTCTGAGACCAGTAATGTTGAAATAGTGCTTCTGTTCAAATGAAGTGAAATCTAACCCAAATCTGCTCAAAAGCTTGTCTCTCTATGAGAGAAAGCTATTTCATTCAATATTCAGTGCAAATCTTGCCAAACTGAAAGATGCTGATGCCTTATGAAATACAATGTTTTTGCAATGCTGTAAGACAGTTTTTAATGTGTTAGAAGTTATATGCACAAAAACTTATGTTAGGCCTTCAATACTCAAGATTGTCAGTTTACAGGTTTCTGAGACCAGTAATGTTGAAAAAGTGTTTCTGTTCAAATGAAGAGAAATCTAGCCCAAATCTGCTCAAAAGCTTGTCTCTCTATGAGAGAAAGCTGCTTCATTCAATATTCAGTGCAAATCTTGCCAAACTGAAAGATGCTGATGCCTTATGAAATACAATGTTTTTGCAATGCTGTAAGACAGTCTTTAATGTGTTAGAAGTTATATGCACAAAAACTTATGTTAGGACTTCAAATGCTCAAGATTGTCAGTTTACAGGTTTCTGAGACCAGTAATGTTGAAATAGTGCTACTGTTCAAATAAAGTGAAATCTAGTCCAAATCTGCTCAAAAGCTTGTCTCTCTGTGAGATAGAGCTGCTTCATTCAATGTTCAGTGCAAATCTTGCCAAACTGAAAGATGCTTATGCCTTATGAAATACAATGTTTTTGCAATGCTGTAAGACAGTTTTTAATGTGTTAGAAGTTATATGCACAAAAAGTTATGTTAGGCCTTCAATGCTCAAGATTGTCAGTTTACAGGTTTCTGAGACCAGTAATGTTGAAATAGTGCTTCTGTTCAAATGAAGTGAAATCTAACCCAAATCTGCTCAAAAGCTTGTCTCTCTATGAGAGAAAGCTGTTTCATTCAATATTCAGTGCAAATCTTGCCAAACTGAAAGATGCTTATGCCTTATGAAATACAATGTTTTTGCAATGCTGTAAGACAGTTTTTAATGTGTTAGAAGTTATATGCACAAAAACTTATGTTAGGCCTTCAATGCTCAAGATTGTCAGTTTACAGGTTTCTGAGACCAGTAATGTTGAAATATTGCTTCTGTTCAAATGAAGTGAAATCTAACCCAAATCTGCTCAAAAGCTTGTCTCTCTATGAGAGAAAGCTGTTTCATTCAATATTCAGTGCAAATCTTGCCAAACTGAAAGATGCTGATGCCTTATGAAATACAATGTTTTTGCAATGCTGTAAGACAGTTTTTAATGTGTTAGAAGTTATATGCACAAAAACTTATGTTAGGCCTTCAATACTCAAGATTGTCAGTTTACAGGTTTCTGAGACCAGTAATGTTGAAATAGTGCTACTGTTCAAATAAAGTGAAATCTAGCCCAAATCTGCTCAAAAGCTTGTCTCTCTGTGAGATAGAGCTGCTTCATTCAATGTTCAGTGCAAATCTTGCCAAACTGAAAGATGCTTATGCCTTATGAAATACAATGTTTTTGCAATGCTGTAAGACAGTTTTTAATGTGTTAGAAGTTATATGCACAAAAACTTATGTTAGGCCTTCAATGCTCAAGATTGTCAGTTTACAGGTTTCTGAGACCAGTAATGTTGAAATAGTGCTACTGTTCAAATAAAGTGAAATCTAGTCCAAATCTGCTCAAAAGCTTGTCTCTCTGTGAGATAGAGCTGCTTCATTCAATGTTCAGTGCAAATCTTGCCAAACTGAAAGATGCTTATGCCTTATGAAATACAATGTTTTTGCAATGCTGTAAGACAGTTTTTAATGTGTTAGAAGTTATATGCACAAAAAGTTATGTTAGGCCTTCAATGCTCAAGATTGTCAGTTTACAGGTTTCTGAGACCAGTAATGTTGAAATAGTGCTTCTGTTCAAATGAAGTGAAATCTAACCCAAATCTGCTCAAAAGCTTGTCTCTCTATGAGAGAAAGCTGTTTCATTCAATATTCAGTGCAAATCTTGCCAAACTGAAAGATGCTGATGCCTTATGAAATACAATGTTTTTGCAATGCTGTAAGACAGTTTTTAATGTGTTAGAAGTTATATGCACAAAAACTTATGTTAGGCCTTCAATGCTCAAGATTGTCAGTTTACAGGTTTCTGAGACCAGTAATGTTGAAATAGTGCTTCTGTTCAAATGAAGTGAAATCTAACCCAAATCTGCTCAAAAGCTTGTCTCTCTATGAGAGAAAGCTATTTCATTCAATATTCAGTGCAAATCTTGCCAAACTGAAAGATGCTGATGCCTTATGAAATACAATGTTTTTGCAATGCTGTAAGACAGTTTTTAATGTGTTAGAAGTTATATGCACAAAAACTTATGTTAGGCCTTCAATACTCAAGATTGTCAGTTTACAGGTTTCTGAGACCAGTAATATTGAAAAAGTGTTTCTGTTCAAATGAAGAGAAATCTAGCCCAAATCTGCTCAAAAGCTTGTCTCTCTATGAGAGAAAGCTGCTTCATTCAATATTCAGTGCAAATCTTGCCAAACTGAAAGATGCTGATGCCTTATGAAATACAATGTTTTTGCAATGCTGTAAGACAGTCTTTAATGTGTTAGAAGTTATATGCACAAAAACTTATGTTAGGACTTCAAATGCTCAAGATTGTCAGTTTACAGGTTTCTGAGACCAGTAATGTTGAAATAGTGCTACTGTTCAAATAAAGTGAAATCTAGTCCAAATCTGCTCAAAAGCTTGTCTCTCTGTGAGATAGAGCTGCTTCATTCAATGTTCAGTGCAAATCTTGCCAAACTGAAAGATGCTTATGCCTTATGAAATACAATGTTTTTGCAATGCTGTAAGACAGTTTTTAATGTGTTAGAAGTTATATGCACAAAAAGTTATGTTAGGCCTTCAATGCTCAAGATTGTCAGTTTACAGGTTTCTGAGACCAGTAATGTTGAAATAGTGCTTCTGTTCAAATGAAGTGAAATCTAACCCAAATCTGCTCAAAAGCTTGTCTCTCTATGAGAGAAAGCTGTTTCATTCAATATTCAGTGCAAATCTTGCCAAACTGAAAGATGCTTATGCCTTATGAAATACAATGTTTTTGCAATGCTGTAAGACAGTTTTTAATGTGTTAGAAGTTATATGCACAAAAACTTATGTTAGGCCTTCAATGCTCAAGATTGTCAGTTTACAGGTTTCTGAGACCAGTAATGTTGAAATATTGCTTCTGTTCAAATGAAGTGAAATCTAACCCAAATCTGCTCAAAAGCTTGTCTCTCTATGAGAGAAAGCTGTTTCATTCAATATTCAGTGCAAATCTTGCCAAACTGAAAGATGCTGATGCCTTATGAAATACAATGTTTTTGCAATGCTGTAAGACAGTTTTTAATGTGTTAGAAGTTATATGCACAAAAACTTATGTTAGGCCTTCAATACTCAAGATTGTCAGTTTACAGGTTTCTGAGACCAGTAATGTTGAAATAGTGCTACTGTTCAAATAAAGTGAAATCTAGCCCAAATCTGCTCAAAAGCTTGTCTCTCTGTGAGATAGAGCTGCTTCATTCAATGTTCAGTGCAAATCTTGCCAAACTGAAAGATGCTTATGCCTTATGAAATACAATGTTTTTGCAATGCTGTAAGACAGTTTTTAATGTGTTAGAAGTTATATGCACAAAAACTTATGTTAGGCCTTCAATGCTCAAGATTGTCAGTTTACAGGTTTCTGAGACCAGTAATGTTGAAATAGTGCTACTGTTCAAATAAAGTGAAATCTAGTCCAAATCTGCTCAAAAGCTTGTCTCTCTGTGAGATAGAGCTGCTTCATTCAATGTTCAGTGCAAATCTTGCCAAACTGAAAGATGCTTATGCCTTATGAAATACAATGTTTTTGCAATGCTGTAAGACAGTTTTTAATGTGTTAGAAGTTATATGCACAAAAAGTTATGTTAGGCCTTCAATGCTCAAGATTGTCAGTTTACAGGTTTCTGAGACCAGTAATGTTGAAATAGTGCTTCTGTTCAAATGAAGTGAAATCTAACCCAAATCTGCTCAAAAGCTTGTCTCTCTATGAGAGAAAGCTGTTTCATTCAATATTCAGTGCAAATCTTGCCAAACTGAAAGATGCTTATGCCTTATGAAATACAATGTTTTTGCAATGCTGTAAGACAGTTTTTAATGTGTTAGAAGTTATATGCACAAAAACTTATGTTAGGCCTTCAATGCTCAAGATTGTCAGTTTACAGGTTTCTGAGACCAGTAATGTTGAAATAGTGCTTCTGTTCAAATGAAGTGAAATCTAACCCAAATCTGCTCAAAAGCTTGTCTCTCTATGAGAGAAAGCTGTTTCATTCAATATTCAGTGCAAATCTTGCCAAACTGAAAGATGCTGATGCCTTATGAAATACAATGTTTTTGCAATGCTGTAAGACAGTTTTTAATGTGTTAGAAGTTATATGCACAAAAACTTATGTTAGGCCTTCAATACTCAAGATTGTCAGTTTACAGGTTTCTGAGACCAGTAATGTTGAAAAAGTGTTTCTGTTCAAATGAAGAGAAATCTAGCCCAAATCTGCTCAAAAGCTTGTCTCTCTATGAGAGAAAGCTGCTTCATTCAATATTCAGTGCAAATCTTGCCAAACTGAAAGATGCTGATGCCTTATGAAATACAATGTTTTTGCAATGCTGTAAGACAGTCTTTAATGTGTTAGAAGTTATATGCACAAAAACTTATGTTAGGACTTCAATGCTCAAGATTGTCAGTTTACAGGTTTCTGAGACCAGTAATGTTGAAATAGTGCTCCTGTTCAAATAAAGTGAAATCTAGTCCAAATATGCTCAAAAGCTTGTCTCTCTGTGAGATAGAGCTGCTTCATTCAATGTTCAGTGCAAATCTTGCCAAACTGAAAGATGCTTATGCCTTATGAAATACAATGTTTTTGCAATGCTGTAAGACAGTTTTTAATGTGTTAGAAGTTATATGCACAAAAACTTATGTTAGGCCTTCAATGCTCAAGATTGTCAGTTTACAGGTTTCTGAGACCAGTAATGTTGAAATATTGCTTCTGTTCAAATGAAGTGAAATCTAGCCCAAATCTGCTCAAAAGCTTATCTCTCTATGAGAGAAAGCTGCTTCATTCAATATTCAGTGCAAATCTTTCCAAACTGAAAGATGCTTATGCCTTATGAAATACAATGTTTTTGCAATGCTGTAAGACAGTTTTTAATGTGTTAGAAGTTATATGCACAAAAACTTATGTTAGGCCTTCAATGCTCAAGATTGTCAGTTTACAGGTTTCTGAGACCAGTAATGTTGAAATAGTGCTTCTGTTCAAATGAAGTGAAATCTAACCCAAATCTGCTCAAAAGCTTGTCTCTCTATGAGAGAAAGCTGTTTCATTCAATATTCAGTGCAAATCTTGCCAAACTGAAAGATGCTGATGCCTTATGAAATACAATGTTTTTGCAATGCTGTAAGACAGTTTTTAATGTGTTAGAAGTTATATGCACAAAAACTTATGTTAGGCCTTCAATACTCAAGATTGTCAGTTTACAGGTTTCTGAGACCAGTAATGTTGAAAAAGTGTTTCTGTTCAAATGAAGAGAAATCTAGCCCAAATCTGCTCAAAAGCTTGTCTCTCTATGAGAGAAAGCTGCTTCATTCAATATTCAGTGCAAATCTTGCCAAACTGAAAGATGCTGATGCCTTATGAAATACAATGTTTTTGCAATGCTGTAAGACAGTTTTTAATGTGTTAGAAGTTATATGCACAAAAACTTATGTTAGGACTTCAATGCTCAAGATTGTCAGTTTACAGGTTTCTGAGACCAGTAATGTTGAAATAGTGCTTCTGTTCAAATGAAGTGAAATCTAACCCAAATCTGCTCAAAAGCTTGTCTCTCTATGAGAGAAAGCTGTTTCATTCAATATTCAGTGCAAATCTTGCCAAACTGAAAGATGCTGATGCCTTATGAAATACAATGTTTTTGCAATGCTGTAAGACAGTTTTTAATGTGTTAGAAGTTATATGCACAAAAACTTATGTTAGGCCTTCAATACTCAAGATTGTCAGTTTACAGGTTTCTGAGACCAGTAATGTTGAAAAAGTGTTTCTGTTCAAATGAAGAGAAATCTAGCCCAAATCTGCTCAAAAGCTTGTCTCTCTATGAGAGAAAGCTGCTTCATTCAATATTCAGTGCAAATCTTGCCAAACTGAAAGATGCTGATGCCTTATGAAATACAATGTTTTTGCAATGCTGTAAGACAGTTTTTAATGTGTTAGAAGTTATATGCACAAAAACTTATGTTAGGACTTCAATGCTCAAGATTGTCAGTTTACAGGTTTCTGAGACCAGTAATGTTGAAATAGTGCTCCTGTTCAAATAAAGTGAAATCTAGTCCAAATATGCTCAAAAGCTTGTCTCTCTGTGAGATAGAGCTGCTTCATTCAATGTTCAGTGCAAATCTTGCCAAACTGAAAGATGCTTATGCCTTATGAAATACAATGTTTTTGCAATGCTGTAAGACAGTTTTTAATGTGTTAGAAGTTATATGCACAAAAACTTATGTTAGGCCTTCAATGCTCAAGATTGTCAGTTTACAGGTTTCTGAGACCAGTAATGTTGAAATATTGCTTCTGTTCAAATGAAGTGAAATCTAGCCCAAATCTGCTCAAAAGCTTATCTCTCTATGAGAGAAAGCTGCTTCATTCAATATTTAGTGCAAATCTTTCCAAACTGAAAGATGCTTAAGCCTTATGAAATACAATGTTTTTGCAATGCTGTAAGACAGTTTTTAATGTGTTAGAAGTTATATGCACAAAAACTTATGTTAGGCCTTCAATGCTCAAGATTGTCAGTTTACAGGTTTCTGAGACCAGTAATGTTGAAATAGTGCTTCTGTTCAAATGAAGTGAAATCTAACCCAAATCTGCTCAAAAGCTTGTCTCTCTATGAGAGAAAGCTGTTTCATTCAATATTCAGTGCAAATCTTGCCAAACTGAAAGATGCTGATGCCTTATGAAATACAATGTTTTTGCAATGCTGTAAGACAGTTTTTAATGTGTTAGAAGTTATATGCACAAAAACTTATGTTAGGCCTTCAATACTCAAGATTGTCAGTTTACAGGTTTCTGAGACCAGTAATGTTGAAAAAGTGTTTCTGTTCAAATGAAGAGAAATCTAGCCCAAATCTGCTCAAAAGCTTGTCTCTCTATGAGAGAAAGCTGCTTCATTCAATATTCAGTGCAAATCTTGCCAAACTGAAAGATGCTGATGCCTTATGAAATACAATGTTTTTGCAATGCTGTAAGACAGTCTTTAATGTGTTAGAAGTTATATGCACAAAAACTTATGTTAGGACTTCAATGCTCAAGATTGTCAGTTTACAGGTTTCTGAGACCAGTAATGTTGAAATAGTGCTACTGTTCAAATAAAGTGAAATCTAGTCCAAATCTGCTCAAAAGCTTGTCTCTCTGTGAGATAGAGCTGCTTCATTCAATGTTCAGTGCAAATCTTGCCAAACTGAAAGATGCTTATGCCTTATGAAATACAATGTTTTTGCAATGCTGTAAGACAGTTTTTAATGTGTTAGAAGTTATATGCACAAAAACTTATGTTAGGCCTTCAATGCTCAAGATTGTCAGTTTACAGGTTTCTGAGACCAGTAATGTTGAAATAGTGCTTCTGTTCAAATGAAGTGAAATCTAACCCAAATCTGCTCAAAAGCTTGTCTCTCTATGAGAGAAAGCTGTTTCATTCAATATTCAGTGCAAATCTTGCCAAACTGAAAGATGCTTATGCCTTATGAAATACAATGTTTTTGCAATGCTGTAAGACAGTTTTTAATGTGTTAGAAGTTATATGCACAAAAACTTATGTTAGGCCTTCAATGCTCAAGATTGTCAGTTTACAGGTTTCTGAGACCAGTAATGTTGAAATAGTGCTTCTGTTCAAATGAAGTGAAATCTAACCCAAATCTGCTCAAAAGCTTGTCTCTCTATGAGAGAAAGCTGTTTCATTCAATATTCAGTGCAAATCTTGCCAAACTGAAAGATGCTGATGCCTTATGAAATACAATGTTTTTGCAATGCTGTAAGACAGTTTTTAATGTGTTAGAAGTTATATGCACAAAAACTTATGTTAGGCCTTCAATACTCAAGATTGTCAGTTTACAGGTTTCTGAGACCAGTAATGTTGAAATAGTGCTACTGTTCAAATAAAGTGAAATCTAGCCCAAATCTGCTCAAAAGCTTGTCTCTCTGTGAGATAGAGCTGCTTCATTCAATGTTCAGTGCAAATCTTGCCAAACTGAAAGATGCTTATGCCTTATGAAATACAATGTTTTTGCAATGCTGTAAGACAGTTTTTAATGTGTTAGAAGTTATATGCACAAAAACTTATGTTAGGCCTTCAATGCTCAAGATTGTCAGTTTACAGGTTTCTGAGACCAGTAATGTTGAAATATTGCTTCTGTTCAAATGAAGTGAAATCTAGCCCAAATCTGCTCAAAAGCTTATCTCTCTATGAGAGAAAGCTGCTTCATTCAATATTCAGTGCAAATCTTTCCAAACTGAAAGATGCTTATGCCTTATGAAATACAATGTTTTTGCAATGCTGTAAGACAGTTTTTAATGTGTTAGAAGTTATATGCACAAAAACTTATGTTAGGCCTTCAATGCTCAAGATTGTCAGTTTACAGGTTTCTGAGACCAGTAATGTTGAAATAGTGCTTCTGTTCAAATGAAGTGAAATCTAACCCAAATCTGCTCAAAAGCTTGTCTCTCTATGAGAGAAAGCTGTTTCATTCAATATTCAGTGCAAATCTTGCCAAACTGAAAGATGCTGATGACTTATGAAATACAATGTTTTTGCAATGCTGTAAGACAGTTTTTAATGTGTTAGAAGTTATATGCACAAAAACTTATGTTAGGCCTTCAATACTCAAGATTGTCAGTTTACAGGTTTCTGAGACCAGTAATGTTGAAATAGTGCTACTGTTCAAATAAAGTGAAATCTAGCCCAAATCTGCTCAAAAGCTTGTCTCTCTGTGAGATAGAGCTGCTTCATTCAATGTTCAGTGCAAATCTTGCCAAACTGAAAGATGCTTATGCCTTATGAAATACAATGTTTTTGCAATGCTGTAAGACAGTTTTTAATGTGTTAGAAGTTATATGCACAAAAACTTATGTTAGGCCTTCAATACTCAAGATTGTCAGTTTACAGGTTTCTGAGACCAGTAATGTTGAAATAGTGCTTCTGTTCAAATGAAGTGAAATCTAACCCAAATCTGCTCAAAAGCTTGTCTCTCTATGAGAGAAAGCTGTTTCATTCAATATTCAGTGCAAATCTTGCCAAACTGAAAGATGCTGATGCCTTATGAAATACAATGTTTTTGCAATGCTGTAAGACAGTTTTTAATGTGTTAGAAGTTATATGCACAAAAACTTATGTTAGGCCTTCAATACTCAAGATTGTCAGTTTACAGGTTTCTGAGACCAGTAATGTTGAAAAAGTGTTTCTGTTCAAATGAAGAGAAATCTAGCCCAAATCTGCTCAAAAGCTTGTCTCTCTATGAGAGAAAGCTGCTTCATTCAATATTCAGTGCAAATCTTGCCAAACTGAAAGATGCTGATGCCTTATGAAATACAATGTTTTTGCAATGCTGTAAGACAGTCTTTAATGTGTTAGAAGTTATATGCACAAAAACTTATGTTAGGACTTCAATGCTCAAGATTGTCAGTTTACAGGTTTCTGAGACCAGTAATGTTGAAATAGTGCTCCTGTTCAAATAAAGTGAAATCTAGTCCAAATCTGCTCAAAAGCTTGTCTCTCTGTGAGATAGAGCTGCTTCATTCAATGTTCAGTGCAAATCTTGCCAAACTGAAAGATGCTTATGCCTTATGAAATACAATGTTTTTGCAATGCTGTAAGACAGTTTTTAATGTGTTAGAAGTTATATGCAAAAAAACTTATGTTAGGCCTTCAATGCTCAAGATTGTCAGTTTACAGGTTTCTGAGACCAGTAATGTTGAAATATTGCTTCTGTTCAAATGAAGTGAAATCTAGCCCAAATCTGCTCAAAAGCTTATCTCTCTATGAGAGAAAGCTGCTTCATTCAATATTCAGTGCAAATCTTTCCAAACTGAAAGATGCTTATGCCTTATGAAATACAATGTTTTTGCAATGCTGTAAGACAGTTTTTAATGTGTTAGAAGTTATATGCACAAAAACTTATGTTAGGCCTTCAATGCTCAAGATTGTCAGTTTACAGGTTTCTGAGACCAGTAATGTTGAAATAGTGCTTCTGTTCAAATGAAGTGAAATCTAACCCAAATCTGCTCACAAGCTTGTCTCTCTATGAGAGAAAGCTGTTTCATTCAATATTCAGTGCAAATCTTGCCAAACTGAAAGATGCTGATGCCTTATGAAATACAATGTTTTTGCAATGCTGTAAGACAGTTTTTAATGTGTTAGAAGTTATATGCACAAAAACTTATGTTAGGCCTTCAATACTCAAGATTGTCAGTTTACAGGTTTCTGAGACCAGTAATGTTGAAAAAGTGTTTCTGTTCAAATGAAGAGAAATCTAGCCCAAATCTGCTCAAAAGCTTGTCTCTCTATGAGAGAAAGCTGCTTCATTCAATATTCAGTGCAAATCTTGCCAAACTGAAAGATGCTGATGCCTTATGAAATACAATGTTTTTGCAATGCTGTAAGACAGTCTTTAATGTGTTAGAAGTTATATGCACAAAAACTTATGTTAGGACTTCAATGCTCAAGATTGTCAGTTTACAGGTTTCTGAGACCAGTAATGTTGAAATAGTGCTACTGTTCAAATAAAGTGAAATCTAGTCCAAATCTGCTCAAAAGCTTGTCTCTCTGTGAGATAGAGCTGCTTCATTCAATGTTCAGTGCAAATCTTGCCAAACTGAAAGATGCTTATGCCTTATGAAATACAATGTTTTTGCAATGCTGTAAGACAGTTTTTAATGTGTTAGAAGTTATATGCACAAAAAGTTATGTTAGGCCTTCAATGCTCAAGATTGTCAGTTTACAGGTTTCTGAGACCAGTAATGTTGAAATAGTGCTTCTGTTCAAATGAAGTGAAATCTAACCCAAATCTGCTCAAAAGCTTGTCTCTCTATGAGAGAAAGCTGTTTCATTCAATATTCAGTGCAAATCTTGCCAAACTGAAAGATGCTTATGCCTTATGAAATACAATGTTTTTGCAATGCTGTAAGACAGTTTTTAATGTGTTAGAAGTTATATGCACAAAAACTTATGTTAGGCCTTCAATGCTCAAGATTGTCAGTTTACAGGTTTCTGAGACCAGTAATGTTGAAATAGTGCTTCTGTTCAAATGAAGTGAAATCTAACCCAAATCTGCTCAAAAGCTTGTCTCTCTATGAGAGAAAGCTGTTTCATTCAATATTCAGTGCAAATCTTGCCAAACTGAAAGATGCTGATGCCTTATGAAATACAATGTTTTTGCAATGCTGTAAGACAGTTTTTAATGTGTTAGAAGTTATATGCACAAAAACTTATGTTAGGCCTTCAATACTCAAGATTGTCAGTTTACAGGTTTCTGAGACCAGTAATGTTGAAATAGTGCTACTGTTCAAATAAAGTGAAATCTAGCCCAAATCTGCTCAAAAGCTTGTCTCTCTGTGAGATAGAGCTGCTTCATTCAATGTTCAGTGCAAATCTTGCCAAACTGAAAGATGCTTATGCCTTATGAAATACAATGTTTTTGCAATGCTGTAAGACAGTTTTTAATGTGTTAGAAGTTATATGCACAAAAACTTATGTTAGGCCTTTAATGCTCAAGATTGTCAGTTTACAGGTTTCTGAGACCAGTAATGTTGAAATATTGCTTCTGTTCAAATGAAGTGAAATCTAGCCCAAATCTGCTCAAAAGCTTATCTCTCTATGAGAGAAAGCTGCTTCATTCAATATTCAGTGCAAATCTTTCCAAACTGAAAGATGCTTATGCCTTATGAAATACAATGTTTTTGCAATGCTGTAAGACAGTTTTTAATGTGTTAGAAGTTATATGCACAAAAACTTATGTTAGGCCTTCAATGCTCAAGATTGTCAGTTTACAGGTTTCTGAGACCAGTAATGTTGAAATAGTGCTTCTGTTCAAATGAAGTGAAATCTAACCCAAATCTGCTCAAAAGCTTGTCTCTCTATGAGAGAAAGCTGTTTCATTCAATATTCAGTGCAAATCTTGCCAAACTGAAAGATGCTGATGCCTTATGAAATACAATGTTTTTGCAATGCTGTAAGACAGTCTTTAATGTGTTAGAAGTTATATGCACAAAAACTTATGTTAGGACTTCAATGCTCAAGATTGTCAGTTTACAGGTTTCTGAGACCAGTAATGTTGAAATAGTGCTACTGTTCAAATAAAGTGAAATCTAGTCCAAATCTGCTCAAAAGCTTGTCTCTCTGTGAGATAGAGCTGCTTCATTCAATGTTCAGTGCAAATCTTGCCAAACTGAAAGATGCTTATGCCTTATGAAATACAATGTTTTTGCAATGCTGTAAGACAGTTTTTAATGTGTTAGAAGTTATATGCACAAAAAGTTATGTTAGGCCTTCAATGCTCAAGATTGTCAGTTTACAGGTTTCTGAGACCAGTAATGTTGAAATAGTGCTTCTGTTCAAATGAAGTGAAATCTAACCCAAATCTGCTCAAAAGCTTGTCTCTCTATGAGAGAAAGCTGTTTCATTCAATATTCAGTGCAAATCTTGCCAAACTGAAAGATGCTTATGCCTTATGAAATACAATGTTTTTGCAATGCTGTAAGACAGTTTTTAATGTGTTAGAAGTTATATGCACAAAAACTTATGTTAGGCCTTCAATACTCAAGATTGTCAGTTTACAGGTTTCTGAGACCAGTAATGTTGAAAAAGTGTTTCTGTTCAAATGAAGAGAAATCTAGCCCAAATCTGCTCAAAAGCTTGTCTCTCTATGAGAGAAAGCTGCTTCATTCAATATTCAGTGCAAATCTTGCCAAACTGAAAGATGCTGATGCCTTATGAAATACAATGTTTTTGCAATGCTGTAAGACAGTCTTTAATGTGTTAGAAGTTATATGCACAAAAACTTATGTTAGGACTTCAATGCTCAAGATTGTCAGTTTACAGGTTTCTGAGACCAGTAATGTTGAAATAGTGCTCCTGTTCAAATAAAGTGAAATCTAGTCCAAATATGCTCAAAAGCTTGTCTCTCTGTGAGATAGAGCTGCTTCATTCAATGTTCAGTGCAAATCTTGCCAAACTGAAAGATGCTTATGCCTTATGAAATACAATGTTTTTGCAATGCTGTAAGACAGTTTTTAATGTGTTAGAAGTTATATGCACAAAAACTTATGTTAGGCCTTCAATGCTCAAGATTGTCAGTTTACAGGTTTCTGAGACCAGTAATGTTGAAATATTGCTTCTGTTCAAATGAAGTGAAATCTAGCCCAAATCTGCTCAAAAGCTTATCTCTCTATGAGAGAAAGCTGCTTCATTCAATATTCAGTGCAAATCTTTCCAAACTGAAAGATGCTTATGCCTTATGAAATACAATGTTTTTGCAATGCTGTAAGACAGTTTTTAATGTGTTAGAAGTTATATGCACAAAAACTTATGTTAGGCCTTCAATGCTCAAGATTGTCAGTTTACAGGTTTCTGAGACCAGTAATGTTGAAATAGTGCTTCTGTTCAAATGAAGTGAAATCTAACCCAAATCTGCTCAAAAGCTTGTCTCTCTATGAGAGAAAGCTGTTTCATTCAATATTCAGTGCAAATCTTGCCAAACTGAAAGATGCTGATGCCTTATGAAATACAATGTTTTTGCAATGCTGTAAGACAGTTTTTAATGTGTTAGAAGTTATATGCACAAAAACTTATGTTAGGCCTTCAATACTCAAGATTGTCAGTTTACAGGTTTCTGAGACCAGTAATGTTGAAAAAGTGTTTCTGTTCAAATGAAGAGAAATCTAGCCCAAATCTGCTCAAAAGCTTGTCTCTCTATGAGAGAAAGCTGCTTCATTCAATATTCAGTGCAAATCTTGCCAAACTGAAAGATGCTGATGCCTTATGAAATACAATGTTTTTGCAATGCTGTAAGACAGTTTTTAATGTGTTAGAAGTTATATGCACAAAAACTTATGTTAGGACTTCAATGCTCAAGATTGTCAGTTTACAGGTTTCTGAGACCAGTAATGTTGAAATAGTGCTCCTGTTCAAATAAAGTGAAATCTAGTCCAAATATGCTCAAAAGCTTGTCTCTCTGTGAGATAGAGCTGCTTCATTCAATGTTCAGTGCAAATCTTGCCAAACTGAAAGATGCTTATGCCTTATGAAATACAATGTTTTTGCAATGCTGTAAGACAGTTTTTAATGTGTTAGAAGTTATATGCACAAAAACTTATGTTAGGCCTTCAATGCTCAAGATTGTCAGTTTACAGGTTTCTGAGACCAGTAATGTTGAAATATTGCTTCTGTTCAAATGAAGTGAAATCTAGCCCAAATCTGCTCAAAAGCTTATCTCTCTATGAGAGAAAGCTGCTTCATTCAATATTCAGTGCAAATCTTTCCAAACTGAAAGATGCTTATGCCTTATGAAATACAATGTTTTTGCAATGCTGTAAGACAGTTTTTAATGTGTTAGAAGTTATATGCACAAAAACTTATGTTAGGCCTTCAATGCTCAAGATTGTCAGTTTACAGGTTTCTGAGACCAGTAATGTTGAAAAAGTGTTTCTGTTCAAATGAAGAGAAATCTAGCCCAAATCTGCTCAAAAGCTTGTCTCTCTATGAGAGAAAGCTGCTTCATTCAATATTCAGTGCAAATCTTGCCAAACTGAAAGATGCTGATGCCTTATGAAATACAATGTTTTTGCAATGCTGTAAGACAGTCTTTAATGTGTTAGAAGTTATATGCACAAAAACTTATGTTAGGACTTCAATGCTCAAGATTGTCAGTTTACAGGTTTCTGAGACCAGTAATGTTGAAATAGTGCTACTGTTCAAATAAAGTGAAATCTAGTCCAAATCTGCTCAAAAGCTTGTCTCTCTGTGAGATAGAGCTGCTTCATTCAATGTTCAGTGCAAATCTTGCCAAACTGAAAGATGCTTATGCCTTATGAAATACAATGTTTTTGCAATGCTGTAAGACAGTTTTTAATGTGTTAGAAGTTATATGCACAAAAACTTATGTTAGGCCTTCAATGCTCAAGATTGTCAGTTTACAGGTTTCTGAGACCAGTAATGTTGAAATAGTGCTTCTGTTCAAATGAAGTGAAATCTAACCCAAATCTGCTCAAAAGCTTGTCTCTCTATGAGAGAAAGCTGTTTCATTCAATATTCAGTGCAAATCTTGCCAAACTGAAAGATGCTTATGCCTTATGAAATACAATGTTTTTGCAATGCTGTAAGACAGTTTTTAATGTGTTAGAAGTTATATGCACAAAAACTTATGTTAGGCCTTCAATGCTCAAGATTGTCAGTTTACAGGTTTCTGAGACCAGTAATGTTGAAATAGTGCTTCTGTTCAAATGAAGTGAAATCTAACCCAAATCTGCTCAAAAGCTTGTCTCTCTATGAGAGAAAGCTGTTTCATTCAATATTCAGTGCAAATCTTGCCAAACTGAAAGATGCTGATGCCTTATGAAATACAATGTTTTTGCAATGCTGTAAGACAGTTTTTAATGTGTTAGAAGTTATATGCACAAAAACTTATGTTAGGCCTTCAATACTCAAGATTGTCAGTTTACAGGTTTCTGAGACCAGTAATGTTGAAATAGTGCTACTGTTCAAATAAAGTGAAATCTAGCCCAAATCTGCTCAAAAGCTTGTCTCTCTGTGAGATAGAGCTGCTTCATTCAATGTTCAGTGCAAATCTTGCCAAACTGAAAGATGCTTATGCCTTATGAAATACAATGTTTTTGCAATGCTGTAAGACAGTTTTTAATGTGTTAGAAGTTATATGCACAAAAACTTATGTTAGGCCTTCAATGCTCAAGATTGTCAGTTTACAGGTTTCTGAGACCAGTAATGTTGAAATATTGCTTCTGTTCAAATGAAGTGAAATCTAGCCCAAATCTGCTCAAAAGCTTATCTCTCTATGAGAGAAAGCTGCTTCATTCAATATTCAGTGCAAATCTTTCCAAACTGAAAGATGCTTATGCCTTATGAAATACAATGTTTTTGCAATGCTGTAAGACAGTTTTTAATGTGTTAGAAGTTATATGCACAAAAACTTATGTTAGGCCTTCAATGCTCAAGATTGTCAGTTTACAGGTTTCTGAGACCAGTAATGTTGAAATAGTGCTTCTGTTCAAATGAAGTGAAATCTAACCCAAATCTGCTCAAAAGCTTGTCTCTCTATGAGAGAAAGCTGTTTCATTCAATATTCAGTGCAAATCTTGCCAAACTGAAAGATGCTGATGCCTTATGAAATACAATGTTTTTGCAATGCTGTAAGACAGTTTTTAATGTGTTAGAAGTTATATGCACAAAAACTTATGTTAGGCCTTCAATACTCAAGATTGTCAGTTTACAGGTTTCTGAGACCAGTAATGTTGAAATAGTGCTACTGTTCAAATAAAGTGAAATCTAGCCCAAATCTGCTCAAAAGCTTGTCTCTCTGTGAGATAGAGCTGCTTCATTCAATGTTCAGTGCAAATCTTGCCAAACTGAAAGATGCTTATGCCTTATGAAATACAATGTTTTTGCAATGCTGTAAGACAGTTTTTAATGTGTTAGAAGTTATATGCACAAAAACTTATGTTAGGCCTTCAATACTCAAGATTGTCAGTTTACAGGTTTCTGAGACCAGTAATGTTGAAATAGTGCTTCTGTTCAAATGAAGTGAAATCTAACCCAAATCTGCTCAAAAGCTTGTCTCTCTATGAGAGAAAGCTGTTTCATTCAATATTCAGTGCAAATCTTGCCAAACTGAAAGATGCTGATGCCTTATGAAATACAATGTTTTTGCAATGCTGTAAGACAGTTTTTAATGTGTTAGAAGTTATATGCACAAAAACTTATGTTAGGCCTTCAATACTCAAGATTGTCAGTTTACAGGTTTCTGAGACCAGTAATGTTGAAAAAGTGTTTCTGTTCAAATGAAGAGAAATCTAGCCCAAATCTGCTCAAAAGCTTGTCTCTCTATGAGAGAAAGCTGCTTCATTCAATATTCAGTGCAAATCTTGCCAAACTGAAAGATGCTGATGCCTTATGAAATACAATGTTTTTGCAATGCTGTAAGACAGTCTTTAATGTGTTAGAAGTTATATGCACAAAAACTTATGTTAGGACTTCAATGCTCAAGATTGTCAGTTTACAGGTTTCTGAGACCAGTAATGTTGAAATAGTGCTCCTGTTCAAATAAAGTGAAATCTAGTCCAAATCTGCTCAAAAGCTTGTCTCTCTGTGAGATAGAGCTGCTTCATTCAATGTTCAGTGCAAATCTTGCCAAACTGAAAGATGCTTATGCCTTATGAAATACAATGTTTTTGCAATGCTGTAAGACAGTTTTTAATGTGTTAGAAGTTATATGCAAAAAAACTTATGTTAGGCCTTCAATGCTCAAGATTGTCAGTTTACAGGTTTCTGAGACCAGTAATGTTGAAATATTGCTTCTGTTCAAATGAAGTGAAATCTAGCCCAAATCTGCTCAAAAGCTTATCTCTCTATGAGAGAAAGCTGCTTCATTCAATATTCAGTGCAAATCTTTCCAAACTGAAAGATGCTTATGCCTTATGAAATACAATGTTTTTGCAATGCTGTAAGACAGTTTTTAATGTGTTAGAAGTTATATGCACAAAAACTTATGTTAGGCCTTCAATGCTCAAGATTGTCAGTTTACAGGTTTCTGAGACCAGTAATGTTGAAATAGTGCTTCTGTTCAAATGAAGTGAAATCTAACCCAAATCTGCTCACAAGCTTGTCTCTCTATGAGAGAAAGCTGTTTCATTCAATATTCAGTGCAAATCTTGCCAAACTGAAAGATGCTGATGCCTTATGAAATACAATGTTTTTGCAATGCTGTAAGACAGTTTTTAATGTGTTAGAAGTTATATGCACAAAAACTTATGTTAGGCCTTCAATACTCAAGATTGTCAGTTTACAGGTTTCTGAGACCAGTAATGTTGAAAAAGTGTTTCTGTTCAAATGAAGAGAAATCTAGCCCAAATCTGCTCAAAAGCTTGTCTCTCTATGAGAGAAAGCTGCTTCATTCAATATTCAGTGCAAATCTTGCCAAACTGAAAGATGCTGATGCCTTATGAAATACAATGTTTTTGCAATGCTGTAAGACAGTCTTTAATGTGTTAGAAGTTATATGCACAAAAACTTATGTTAGGACTTCAATGCTCAAGATTGTCAGTTTACAGGTTTCTGAGACCAGTAATGTTGAAATAGTGCTACTGTTCAAATAAAGTGAAATCTAGTCCAAATCTGCTCAAAAGCTTGTCTCTCTGTGAGATAGAGCTGCTTCATTCAATGTTCAGTGCAAATCTTGCCAAACTGAAAGATGCTTATGCCTTATGAAATACAATGTTTTTGCAATGCTGTAAGACAGTTTTTAATGTGTTAGAAGTTATATGCACAAAAAGTTATGTTAGGCCTTCAATGCTCAAGATTGTCAGTTTACAGGTTTCTGAGACCAGTAATGTTGAAATAGTGCTTCTGTTCAAATGAAGTGAAATCTAACCCAAATCTGCTCAAAAGCTTGTCTCTCTATGAGAGAAAGCTGTTTCATTCAATATTCAGTGCAAATCTTGCCAAACTGAAAGATGCTTATGCCTTATGAAATACAATGTTTTTGCAATGCTGTAAGACAGTTTTTAATGTGTTAGAAGTTATATGCACAAAAACTTATGTTAGGCCTTCAATGCTCAAGATTGTCAGTTTACAGGTTTCTGAGACCAGTAATGTTGAAATAGTGCTTCTGTTCAAATGAAGTGAAATCTAACCCAAATCTGCTCAAAAGCTTGTCTCTCTATGAGAGAAAGCTGTTTCATTCAATATTCAGTGCAAATCTTGCCAAACTGAAAGATGCTGATGCCTTATGAAATACAATGTTTTTGCAATGCTGTAAGACAGTTTTTAATGTGTTAGAAGTTATATGCACAAAAACTTATGTTAGGCCTTCAATACTCAAGATTGTCAGTTTACAGGTTTCTGAGACCAGTAATGTTGAAATAGTGCTACTGTTCAAATAAAGTGAAATCTAGCCCAAATCTGCTCAAAAGCTTGTCTCTCTGTGAGATAGAGCTGCTTCATTCAATGTTCAGTGCAAATCTTGCCAAACTGAAAGATGCTTATGCCTTATGAAATACAATGTTTTTGCAATGCTGTAAGACAGTTTTTAATGTGTTAGAAGTTATATGCACAAAAACTTATGTTAGGCCTTCAATGCTCAAGATTGTCAGTTTACAGGTTTCTGAGACCAGTAATGTTGAAATATTGCTTCTGTTCAAATGAAGTGAAATCTAGCCCAAATCTGCTCAAAAGCTTATCTCTCTATGAGAGAAAGCTGCTTCATTCAATATTCAGTGCAAATCTTTCCAAACTGAAAGATGCTTATGCCTTATGAAATACAATGTTTTTGCAATGCTGTAAGACAGTTTTTAATGTGTTAGAAGTTATATGCACAAAAACTTATGTTAGGCCTTCAATGCTCAAGATTGTCAGTTTACAGGTTTCTGAGACCAGTAATGTTGAAATAGTGCTTCTGTTCAAATGAAGTGAAATCTAACCCAAATCTGCTCAAAAGCTTGTCTCTCTATGAGAGAAAGCTGTTTCATTCAATATTCAGTGCAAATCTTGCCAAACTGAAAGATGCTGATGCCTTATGAAATACAATGTTTTTGCAATGCTGTAAGACAGTCTTTAATGTGTTAGAAGTTATATGCACAAAAACTTATGTTAGGACTTCAATGCTCAAGATTGTCAGTTTACAGGTTTCTGAGACCAGTAATGTTGAAATAGTGCTACTGTTCAAATAAAGTGAAATCTAGTCCAAATCTGCTCAAAAGCTTGTCTCTCTGTGAGATAGAGCTGCTTCATTCAATGTTCAGTGCAAATCTTGCCAAACTGAAAGATGCTTATGCCTTATGAAATACAATGTTTTTGCAATGCTGTAAGACAGTTTTTAATGTGTTAGAAGTTATATGCACAAAAAGTTATGTTAGGCCTTCAATGCTCAAGATTGTCAGTTTACAGGTTTCTGAGACCAGTAATGTTGAAATAGTGCTTCTGTTCAAATGAAGTGAAATCTAACCCAAATCTGCTCAAAAGCTTGTCTCTCTATGAGAGAAAGCTGTTTCATTCAATATTCAGTGCAAATCTTGCCAAACTGAAAGATGCTTATGCCTTATGAAATACAATGTTTTTGCAATGCTGTAAGACAGTTTTTAATGTGTTAGAAGTTATATGCACAAAAACTTATGTTAGGCCTTCAATGCTCAAGATTGTCAGTTTACAGGTTTCTGAGACCAGTAATGTTGAAATAGTGCTTCTGTTCAAATGAAGTGAAATCTAACCCAAATCTGCTCAAAAGCTTGTCTCTCTATGAGAGAAAGCTGTTTCATTCAATATTCAGTGCAAATCTTGCCAAACTGAAAGATGCTGATGCCTTATGAAATACAATGTTTTTGCAATGCTGTAAGACAGTTTTTAATGTGTTAGAAGTTATATGCACAAAAACTTATGTTAGGCCTTCAATACTCAAGATTGTCAGTTTACAGGTTTCTGAGACCAGTAATGTTGAAATAGTGCTACTGTTCAAATAAAGTGAAATCTAGCCCAAATCTGCTCAAAAGCTTGTCTCTCTGTGAGATAGAGCTGCTTCAATCAATGTTCAGTGCAAATCTTGCCAAACTGAAAGATGCTTATGCCTTATGAAATACAATGTTTTTGCAATGCTGTAAGACAGTTTTTATTGTGTTAGAAGTTATATGCACAAAAACTTATGTTAGGCCTTCAATGCTCAAGATTGTCAGTTTACAGGTTTCTGAGACCAGTAATGTTGAAATATTGCTTCTGTTCAAATGAAGTGAAATCTAGCCCAAATCTGCTCAAAAGCTTATCTCTCTATGAGAGAAAGCTGCTTCATTCAATATTCAGTGCAAATCTTTCCAAACTGAAAGATGCTTATGTCTTATGAAATACAATGTTTTTGCAATGCTGTAAGACAGTTTTTAATGTGTTAGAAGTTATATGCACAAAAACTTATGTTAGGCCTTCAATGCTCAAGATTGTCAGTTTACAGGTTTCTGAGACCAGTAATGTTGAAATAGTGCTTCTGTTCAAATGAAGTGAAATCTAACCCAAATCTGCTCAAAAGCTTGTCTCTCTATGAGAGAAAGCTGTTTCATTCAATATTCAGTGCAAATCTTGCCAAACTGAAAGATGCTGATGCCTTATGAAATACAATGTTTTTCAATGCTGTAAGACAGTTTTTAATGTGTTAGAAGTTATATGCACAAAAACTTATGTTAGGCCTTCAATACTCAAGATTGTCAGTTTACAGGTTTCTGAGACCAGTAATGTTGAAAAAGTGTTTCTGTTCAAATGAAGAGAAATCTAGCCCAAATCTGCTCAAAAGCTTGTCTCTCTATGAGAGAAAGCTGCTTCATTCAATATTCAGTGCAAATCTTGCCAAACTGAAAGATGCTGATGCCTTATGAAATACAATGTTTTTGCAATGCTGTAAGACAGTCTTTAATGTGTTAGAAGTTATATGCACAAAAACTTATGTTAGGACTTCAATGCTCAAGATTGTCAGTTTACAGGTTTCTGAGACCAGTAATGTTGAAATAGTGCTACTGTTCAAATAAAGTGAAATCTAGTCCAAATCTGCTCAAAAGCTTGTCTCTCTGTGAGATAGAGCTGCTTCATTCAATGTTCAGTGCAAATCTTGCCAAACTGAAAGATGCTTATGCCTTATGAAATACAATGTTTTTGCAATGCTGTAAGACAGTTTTTAATGTGTTAGAAGTTATATGCACAAAAACTTATGTTAGGCCTTCAATACTCAAGATTGTCAGTTTACAGGTTTCTGAGACCAGTAATGTTGAAAAAGTGTTTCTGTTCAAATGAAGAGAAATCTAGCCCAAATCTGCTCAAAAGCTTGTCTCTCTATGAGAGAAAGCTGCTTCATTCAATATTCAGTGGAAATCTTGCCAAACTGAAAGATGCTGATGCCTTATGAAATACAATGTTTTTGCAATGCTGTAAGACAGTCTTTAATGTGTTAGAAGTTATATGCACAAAAACTTATGTTAGGACTTCAATGCTCAAGATTGTCAGTTTACAGGTTTCTGAGACCAGTAATGTTGAAATAGTGCTACTGTTCAAATAAAGTGAAATCTAGTCCAAATCTGCTCAAAAGCTTGTCTCTCTGTGAGATAGAGCTGCTTCATTCAATGTTCAGTGCAAATCTTGCCAAACTGAAAGATGCTTATGCCTTATGAAATACAATGTTTTTGCAATGCTGTAAGACAGTTTTTAATGTGTTAGAAGTTATATGCACAAAAAGTTATGTTAGGCCTTCAATGCTCAAGATTGTCAGTTTACAGGTTTCTGAGACCAGTAATGTTGAAATAGTGCTTCTGTTCAAATGAAGTGAAATCTAACCCAAATCTGCTCAAAAGCTTGTCTCTCTATGAGAGAAAGCTGTTTCATTCAATATTCAGTGCAAATCTTGCCAAACTGAAAGATGCTTATGCCTTATGAAATACAATGTTTTTGCAATGCTGTAAGACAGTTTTTAATGTGTTAGAAGTTATATGCACAAAAACTTATGTTAGGCCTTCAATGCTCAAGATTGTCAGTTTACAGGTTTCTGAGACCAGTAATGTTGAAATATTGCTTCTGTTCAAATGAAGTGAAATCTAACCCAAATCTGCTCAAAAGCTTGTCTCTCTATGAGAGAAAGCTGTTTCATTCAATATTCAGTGCAAATCTTGCCAAACTGAAAGATGCTGATGCCTTATGAAATACAATGTTTTTGCAATGCTGTAAGACAGTTTTTAATGTGTTAGAAGTTATATGCACAAAAACTTATGTTAGGCCTTCAATACTCAAGATTGTCAGTTTACAGGTTTCTGAGACCAGTAATGTTGAAATAGTGCTACTGTTCAAATAAAGTGAAATCTAGCCCAAATCTGCTCAAAAGCTTGTCTCTCTGTGAGATAGAGCTGCTTCATTCAATGTTCAGTGCAAATCTTGCCAAACTGAAAGATGCTTATGCCTTATGAAATACAATGTTTTTGCAATGCTGTAAGACAGTTTTTAATGTGTTAGAAGTTATATGCACAAAAACTTATGTTAGGCCTTCAATGCTCAAGATTGTCAGTTTACAGGTTTCTGAGACCAGTAATGTTGAAATATTGCTTCTGTTCAAATGAAGTGAAATCTAGCCCAAATCTGCTCAAAAGCTTATCTCTCTATGAGAGAAAGCTGCTTCATTCAATATTCAGTGCAAATCTTTCCAAACTGAAAGATGCTTATGCCTTATGAAATACAATGTTTTTGCAATGCTGTAAGACAGTTTTTAATGTGTTAGAAGTTATATGCACAAAAACTTATGTTAGGCCTTCAATGCTTAAGATTGTCAGTTTACAGGTTTCTGAGACCAGTAATGTTGAAATAGTGCTTCTGTTCAAATGAAGTGAAATCTAACCCAAATCTGCTCAAAAGCTTGTCTCTCTATGAGAGAAAGCTGTTTCATTCAATATTCAGTGCAAATCTTGCCAAACTGAAAGATGCTGATGCCTTATGAAATACAATGTTTTTGCAATGCTGTAAGACAGTTTTTAATGTGTTAGAAGTTATATGCACAAAAACTTATGTTAGGCCTTCAATACTCAAGATTGTCAGTTTACAGGTTTCTGAGACCAGTAATGTTGAAAAAGTGTTTCTGTTCAAATGAAGAGAAATCTAGCCCAAATCTGCTCAAAAGCTTGTCTCTCTATGAGAGAAAGCTGCTTCATTCAATATTCAGTGCAAATCTTGCCAAACTGAAAGATGCTGATGCCTTATGAAATACAATGTTTTTGCAATGCTGTAAGACAGTCTTTAATGTGTTAGAAGTTATATGCACAAAAACTTATGTTAGGACTTCAATGCTCAAGATTGTCAGTTTACAGGTTTCTGAGACCAGTAATGTTGAAATAGTGCTACTGTTCAAATAAAGTGAAATCTAGTCCAAATCTGCTCAAAAGCTTGTCTCTCTGTGAGATAGAGCTGCTTCATTCAATGTTCAGTGCAAATCTTGCCAAACTGAAAGATGCTTATGCCTTATGAAATACAATGTTTTTGCAATGCTGTAAGACAGTTTTTAATGTGTTAGAAGTTATATGCACAAAAAGTTATGTTAGGCCTTCAATGCTCAAGATTGTCAGTTTACAGGTTTCTGAGACCAGTAATGTTGAAATAGTGCTTCTGTTCAAATGAAGTGAAATCTAGCCCAAATCTGCTCAAAAGCTTGACTCTCTATGAGAGAAAGCTGCTTCATTCAATATTTAGTGCAAATCTTGCCAAACTGAAAGATGCTTATGCCTTATAAAATGCTATGTTTTTGCAATGCTGTAAGACAGTTTTTAATGTGTTAGAAGTTATATGCACAAAACCTTATGTTAGGACTTCAATGCTTAAGATTGTCAGTTTACAGGTTTCTGAGACCAGTAATGTTGAAATAGTGCTACTGTTCAAATAAAGTGAAATCTAGCCCAATTCTGCTCAAAAGCTTGTCTCTCTGTGAGATAGAGCTGCTTCATTCAATGTTCAGTGCAAATCTTGCCAAACTGAAAGATGCTTATGCCTTATGAAATACAATGTTTTTGCAATGCTGTAAGACAGTTTTTAATGTGTTAGAAGTTATATGCACAAAAACTTATGTTAGGCCTTCAATGCTCAAGATTGTCAGTTTACAGGTTTCTGAGACCAGTAATGTTGAAATAGTGCTTCTGTTCAAATGAAGTGAAATCTAGCCCAAATCTGCTCAAAAGCTTGTCTCTCTATGAGAGAAAGCTGCTTCATTCAATATTCAGTGCAAATCTTGCCAAACTGAAAGATGCTTATGCCTTATGAAATACAATGTTTTGGCAATGCTGTAAGACAGTTTTTAATGTGTTAGAAGTTATATGCACAAAAACTTATGTTAGGCCTTCAATGCTCAAGATTGTCAGTTTACAGGTTTCTGAGACCAGTAATGTTGAAATAGTGCTTCTGTTCAAATGAAGTGAAATCTAACCCAAATCTGCTCAAAAGCTTGTCTCTCTATGAGGGAAAGCTGTTTCATTCAATATTCAGTGCAAATCTTGCCAAACTGAAAGATGCTTATGCCTTATAAAATGCTATGTTTTTGCAATGCTGTAAGACAGTTTTTAATGTGTTAGAAGTTATATGCACAAAAACTTATGTTAGGCCTTCAATACTCAAGATTGTCAGTTTACAGGTTTCTGAGACCAGTAATGTTGAAAAAGTGTTTCTGTTCAAATGAAGAGAAATCTAGCCCAAATCTGCTCAAAAGCTTGTCTCTCTATGAGAGAAAGTTGCTTCATTCAATATTCAGTGCAAATCTTGCCAAACTGAAAGATGCTGATGCCTTATGAAATACAATGTTTTTGCAATGCTGTAAGACAGTCTTTAATGTGTTAGAAGTTATATGCACAAAAACTTATGTTAGGACTTCAATGCTCAAGATTGTCAGTTTACAGGTTTCTGAGACCAGTAATGTTGAAATAGTGCTTCTGTTCAAATGAAGTGAAATCTAGCCCAAATCTGCTCAAAAGCTTGTCTCTCTATGAGAGAAAGCTGCTTTATTCAATATTCAGTGCAAATCTTGCCAAACTGAAAGATGCTTATATCTTATGAAATAAAATTATTTGTACAATGCAGTGAGACAGTTTTTAATGTGTTAGAAGTTATATGCACAAAAACATACGTTAGGACTTCAATGCTCAAGATTGTCAGTTTACAGGTTTCTGAGACCAGTAATGTTGAAATAGTGCTTCTGTTCAAATGAAGTGAAATCTAGCCCAAATCTGCTCAAAAGCTTGACTCTCTATGAGAGAAAGCTGCTTCATTCAATATTCAGTGCAAATCTTGCCAAACTGAAAGATGCTTATGCCTTATAAAATGCAATGTTTTTGCAATGCTGTAAGACAGTTTTTAATGTGTTAGAAGTTATATGCACAAAACCTTATGTTAGGACTTCAATGCTTAAGATTGTCAGTTTACAGGTTTCTGAGACCAGTAATGTTGAAATAGTGCTACTGTTCAAATAAAGTGAAATCTAGTCCAAATCTGCTCAAAAGCTTGTCTCTCTGTGAGATAGAGCTGCTTCATTCAATGTTCAGTGCAAATCTTGCCAAACTGAAAGATGCTTATGCCTTATGAAATACAATGTTTTTGCAATGCTGTAAGACAGTTTTTAATGTGTTAGAAGTTATATGCACAAAAACTTATGTTAGGCCTTCAATGCTCAAGATTGTCAGTTTACAGGTTTCTGAGACCAGTAATGTTGAAATAGTGCTTCTGTTCAAATGAAGTGAAATCTAGCCCAAATCTGCTCAAAAGCTTGTCTCTCTATGAGAGAAAGCTGCTTCATTCAATATTCAGTGCAAATCTTGCCAAACTGAAAGATGCTTATGCCTTATGAAATACAATGTTTTTGCAATGCTGTAAGACAGTTTTTAATGTGTTAGAAGTTATATGCACAAAAACTTATGTTAGGCCTTCAATGCTCAAGATTGTCAGTTTACAGGTTTCTGAGACCAGTAATGTTGAAATAGTGCTTCTGTTCAAATGAAGTGAAATCTAACCCAAATCTGCTCAAAAGCTTGTCTCTCTTTGAGGGAAAGCTGTTTCATTCAATATTCAGTGCAAATCTTGCCAAACTGAAAGATGCTGATGCCTTATGAAATACAATGTTTTTGCAATGCTGTAAGACAGTTTTTAATGTGTTAGAAGTTATATGCACAAAAACTTATGTTAGGCCTTCAATACTCAAGATTGTCAGTTTACAGGTTTCTGAGACCAGTAATGTTGAAAAAGTGTTTCTGTTCAAATGAAGAGAAATCTAGCCCAAATCTGCTCAAAAGCTTGTCTCTCTATGAGAGAAAGTTGCTTCATTCAATATTCAGTGCAAATCTTGCCAAACTGAAAGATGCTGATGCCTTATGAAATACAATGTTTTTGCAATGCTGTAAGACAGGCTTTAATGTGTTAGAAGTTATATGCACAAAAACTTATGTTAGGACTTCAATGCTCAAGATTGTCAGTTTACAGGTTTCTGAGACCAGTAATGTTGAAATAGTGCTTCTGTTCAAATGAAGTGAAATCTAGCCCAAATCTGCTCAAAAGCTTGTCTCTCTATGAGAGAAAGCTGCTTTATTCAATATTCAGTGCAAATCTTGCCAAACTGAAAGATGCTTATATCTTATGAAATAAAATTATTTGTACAATGCAGTGAGACAGTTTTTAATGTGTTAGAAGTTATATGCACAAAAACATACGTTAGGACTTCAATGCTCAAGATTGTCAGTTTACAGGTTTCTGAGACCAGTAATGTTGAAATAGTGCTTCTGTTCAAATGAAGTGAAATCTAGCCCAAATCTGCTCAAAAGCTTGACTCTCTATGAGAGAAAGCTGCTTCATTCAATATTCAGTGCAAATCTTGCCAAACTGAAAGATGCTTATGCCTTATAAAATGCAATGTTTTTGCAATGCTGTAAGACAGTTTTTAATGTGTTAGAAGTTATATGCACAAAACCTTATGTTAGGACTTCAATGCTTAAGATTGTCAGTTTACAGGTTTCTGAGACCAGTAATGTTGAAATAGTGCTACTGTTCAAATAAAGTGAAATCTAGTCCAAATCTGCTCAAAAGCTTGTCTCTCTGTGAGATAGAGCTGCTTCATTCAATGTTCAGTGCAAATCTTGCCAAACTGAAAGATGCTTATGCCTTATGAAATACAATGTTTTTGCAATGCTGTAAGACAGTTTTTAATGTGTTAGAAGTTATATGCACAAAAACTTATGTTAGGCCTTCAATGCTCAAGATTGTCAGTTTACAGGTTTCTGAGACCAGTAATGTTGAAATAGTGCTTCTGTTCAAATGAAGTGAAATCTAGCCCAAATCTGCTCAAAAGCTTATCTCTCTATGAGAGAAAGCTGCTTCATTCAATATTCAGTGCAAATCTTACCAAACTGAAAGATGCTTATGCCTTATGAAATACAATGTTTTTGCAATGCTGTAAGACAGTTTTTAATGTGTTAGAAGTTATATGCACAAAAACTTATGTTAGGCCTTCAATGCTCAAGATTGTCAGTTTACAGGTTTCTGAGACCAGTAATGTTGAAATAGTGCTTCTGTTCAAATGAAGTGAAATCTAGCCCAAATCTGCTCAAAAGCTTGTCTCGCTATGAGAGAAAGCTGCTTTATTCAATATTCAGTGCAAATCTTGCCAAACTGAAAGATGCTTATATCTTATGAAATAAAATTATTTGTACAATGCAGTGAGACAGTTTGTAATGTGTTAGAAGTTATATGCACAAAAACATACGTTAGGACTTCAATGCTCAAGATTGTCAGTTTACAGGTTTCTGAGACCAGTAATGTTGAAATAGTGCTACTGTTCAAATAAAGTGAAATCCAGCCCAAATCTGCTCAAAAGCTTGTCTCTCTTTGAGAGAAAGCTGATTCATTCAATATTCAGTGCAAATCTTGCCAAACTGAAAATGCTTATGTCTTATGAAATAAAATGATTTCTGCAATGCGGTGAGACAGTTTTTAATGTGTTAGAAATTATATGCACAAAAACTTATGTTAGGCCTTCAATACTCAAGATTGTCAGTTTAAAGGTTTCTGAGACCAGTAATGTTGAAATAGTGCTTCTGTTCAAATGAAGTGAAATCTAGCCCAAATCTGCTCAAAAGCTTGTCTCTCTATGAGAGAAAGCTGCTTCATTCAATATTCAGTGCAAATCTTGCCAAACTGAAAGATACTTGTCTTATGAAATAAAATGATTTCTGCAATGCGGTGAGACAGTTTTTAATGTGTTAGAAGTTATATGCACAAAAACTTATGTTAGACCTTCAATACTCAAGATTGTCAGTTTACAGGTTTCTGAGACCAGTAATGTTGAAATAGTGCTTCTGTTCAAATGAAGTGAAATCTAGCCCAAATCTGCTCAAAAGCTTGTCTCTCTATGAGAGAAAGCTGCTTTATTCAATATTCAGTGCAAATCTTGCCAAACTGAAAGATGCTGATGCCTTATGAAATACAATGTTTTTGCAATGCTGTAAGACAGTTTTTAATGTGTTAGAAGTTATATGCACAAAAACTTATGTTAGGACTTCAATGCTCAAGATTGTCAGTTTACAGGTTTCTGAGACCAGTAATGTTGAAATAGTGCTACTGTTCAAATGAAGTGAAATCTAGCCCAAATCTGCTCAAAAGCTTGACTCTCTATGAGAGAAAGCTGCTTCATTCAATATTCAGTGCAAATCTTGCCAAACTGAAAGATGCTTATGCCTTATAAAATGCAATGTTTTTGCAATGCTGTAAGACAGTTTTTAATGTGTTAGAAGTTATATGCACAAAACCTTATGTTAGGACTTCAATGCTCAAGATTGTCAGTTTACAGGTTTCTGAGACCAGTAATGTTGAAATAGTGCTACTGTTCAAATAAAGTGAAATCTAGTCCAAATCTGCTCAAAAGCTTGTCTCTCTGTGAGATAGAGCTGCTTCATTCAATGTTCAGTGCAAATCTTGCCAAACTGAAAGATGCTTATGCCTTATGAAATACAATGTTTTTGCAATGCTGTAAGACAGTTTTTAATGTGTTAGAAGTTATATGCACAAAAAGTTATGTTAGGCCTTCAATGCTCAAGATTGTCAGTTTACAGGTTTCTGAGACCAGTAATGTTGAAATAGTGCTTCTGTTCAAATGAAGTGAAATCTAGCCCAAATCTGCTCAAAAGCTTGACTCTCTATGAGAGAAAGCTGCTTCATTCAATATTCAGTGCAAATCTTGCCAAACTGAAAGATGCTTATGCCTTATAAAATGCAATGTTTTTGCAATGCTGTAAGACAGTTTTTAATGTGTTAGAAGTTATATGCACAAAACCTTATGTTAGGACTTCAATGCTTAAGATTGTCAGTTTACAGGTTTCTGAGACCAGTAATGTTGAAATAGTGCTACTGTTCAAATAAAGTGAAATCTAGCCCAAATCTGCTCAAAAGCTTGTCTCTCTGTGAGATAGAGCTGCTTCATTCAATGTTCAGTGCAAATCTTGCCAAACTGAAAGATGCTTATGCCTTATAAAATGCAATGTTTTTGCAATGCAGTGAGACAGTTTTTAATGTGTTAGAAGTTATATGCACAAAAACATACGTTAGGACTTCAATGCTCAAGATTGTCAGTTTACAGGTTTCTGAGACCAGTAAAGTTGAAATAGTGCTTCTGTTCAAATGAAGTGAAATCTAGCCCATATCTGCTCAAAAGCTTGACTCTCTATGAGAGAAAGCTGCTTCATTCAATATTCAGTGCAAATCTTGCCAAACTGAAAGATGCTTATGCCATATAAAATGCAATGTTTTTGCAATGCTGTAAGACAGTTTTTAATGTGTTAGAAGTTATATGCACAAAACCTTATGTTAGGACATCAATGCTTAAGATTGTCAGTTTACAGGTTTCTGAGACCAGTAATGTTGAAATAGTGCTACTGTTCAAATAAAGTTAAATCTAGCCCAAATCTGCTCAAAATCTTGTCTCTCTGTGAGATAGAGCTGCTTCATTCAATGTTCAGTGCAAATCTTGCCAAACTAGAAGATGCTTATGCCTTATGAAATACAATGTTTTTGCAATGCTGTAAGACAGTTTTTAATGTGTTAGAAGTTATATGCACAAAAACTTATGTTAGGCCTTCAATGCTCAAGATTGTCAGTTTACAGGTTTCTGAGACCAGTAATGTTGAAATAGTGCTTCTGTTCAAATGAAGTGAAATCTAGCCCAAATCTGCTCAAAAGCTTGTCTCTCTATGAGAGAAAGCTGCTTCATTCAATATTCAGTGCAAATCTTACCAAACTGAAAGATGCTTATGCCTTATGAAATACAATGTTTTTGCAATGCTGTAAGACAGTTTTTAATGTGTTAGAAGTTATATGCACAAAAACTTATGTTAGGCCTTCAATGCTCAAGATTGTCAGTTTACAGGTTTCTGAGACCAGTAATGTTGAAATAGCTTCTCTTCAAATGAAGTAAAATCTAACCCAAATCTGCTCAAAAGCTTGTCTCTCTATGAGAGAAAGCTGCTTTATTCAATATTCAGTGCAAATCTTGCCAAACTGAAAGATGCTTATATCTTATGAAATAAAATTATTTGTACAATGCAGTGAGACAGTTTTTAATGTGTTAGAAGTTATATGCACAAAACCTTATGTTAGGACTTCAATGCTTAAGATTGTCAGTTTACAGGTTTCTGAGACCAGTAATGTTGAAATAGTGCTACTGTTCAAATAAAGTTAAATCTAGCCCAAATCTGCTCAAAATCTTGTCTCTCTGTGAGATAGAGCTGCTTCATTCAATGTTCAGTGCAAATCTTGCCAAACTAGAAGATGCTTATGCCTTATGAAATACAATGTTTTTGCAATGCTGTAAGACAGTTTTTAATGTGTTAGAAGTTATATGCACAAAAACTTATGTTAGGCCTTCAATGCTCAAGATTGTCAGTTTACAGGTTTCTGAGACCAGTAATGTTGAAATAGTGCTTCTGTTCAAATGAAGTGAAATCTAGCCCAAATCTGCTCAAAAGCTTGTCTCTCTATGAGAGAAAGCTGCTTCATTCAATATTCAGTGCAAATCTTACCAAACTGAAAGATGCTTATGCCTTATGAAATACAATGTTTTTGCAATGCTGTAAGACAGTTTTTAATGTGTTAGAAGTTATATGCACAAAAACTTATGTTAGGCCTTCAATGCTCAAGATTGTCAGTTTACAGGTTTCTGAGACCAGTAATGTTGAAATAGCTTCTCTTCAAATGAAGTAAAATCTAACCCAAATCTGCTCAAAAGCTTGTCTCTCTATGAGAGAAAGCTGCTTTATTCAATATTCAGTGCAAATCTTGCCAAACTGAAAGATGCTTATATCTTATGAAATAAAATTATTTGTACAATGCAGTGAGACAGTTTTTAATGTGTTAGAAGTTATATGCACAAAAACATACGTTAGGACTTCAATGCTCAAGATTGTCAGTTTACAGGTTTCTGAGACCAGTAATGTTGAAATAGTGCTTTTGTTCAAATGAAGTGAAATCTAGCCCAAATCTGCTCAAAAGCTTTTCTCTCTATGATAGAAAGCTGCTTCATTCAATATTCAGTGCAAATCTTGCCAAACTGAAAGATTCTTATGCCTTTTGAAATACAATGTTTTTGCAATGCTGTAAGACAGTTTTTAATGTGTTAGAAGTTATATGCACAAAAACATACGTTAGGACTTCAATGCTCAAGATTGTCAGTTTACAGGTTTCTGAGACCAGTAATGTTGAAATAGTGCTTCTGTTCAAATGAAGTGTAATCTAGCCCAAATCTGCTCAAAAGCTTGACTCTCAATGATAGACAGCTGCTTCATTCAATATTCAGTGCAAATCTTGCCAAACTGAAAGATTCTTATGCCTTATGAAATACAATGTTTTTGCAATGCTGTAAGACAGTTTTTAATGTGTTAGAAGTTATATGCACAAAACCTTATGTTAGGTCTTCAATGCTCAAGATTGTCAGTTTACAGGTTTCTGAGACCAGTAATGTTGAAATAGTGCTTCTGTTCAAATAAAGTGAAATCTAGCCCCAAATCTGCTCAAAAGCTTATCTCTCTGTGAGATAGAGCTGCTTCATTCAATATTCAGTGCAAATCTTGCAAAACTGAAAGATGCTTATGTCTTATGAAATAAAATGATTTCTGCAATGCGGTGAGACCGTTTTTAATGTGTTAGAAGTTATATGCACAAAAACTTATGTTAGGCCTTCAATACTCAAGATTGTCAGTTTACAGGATTCTGAGACCAGTAATGTTGAAATAGTGTTTCTGTTCAAATGTAGAGAAATCTAGCCCAAATCTGCTCAAAAGCTTGTCTCTCTATGAGAGAAAGCTGCTTCATTACAATATTCAGTGCAAATCTTGCCAAACTGAAAGATGCTTATGCCTTATGAAATACAATGTTTTTGCAATGCTGTAAGACAGTTTTTAATGTGTTAGAAGTTATATGCACAAAAACTTATGTTATAGCTTCAATGCTCAAGATTGTCAGTTTACAGGTTTCGGAGACCAGTAATGTTGAAATAGTGCTTCTGTTCAAATGAAGTGAAATCTAGCCCAAATCTGCTCAAAAGCTTGTCTCTCTATGAGAGAAAGCTGCTTCATTACAATATTCAGTGCAAATCTTGCCAAACTGAAAGATGCTTATGCCTTATGAAATACAATGTTTTTGCAATGCTGTAAGACAGTTTTTAATGTGTTAGAAGTTATATGCACAAAAACTTATGTTAGGCCTTCAATGCTCAAGATTGTCAGTTTACAGGTTTCTGAGACCAGTAATGTTGAAATAGTGCTTCTGTTCAAATGAAGTGAATTCTAGCCCAAATCTGCTCAAAAGCTTGGCTCTCTTTGAGAGAAAGCTGATTCATTCAATATTCAGTGCAAATCTTGCCAAACTGAAAAATGCTTATGCCTTATGAAATACAATGTTTTTGCAATGCTGTAAGAACGTTTTTAATGTGTTAGAAGTTATATGCACAAAAACTTATGTTAGGCCTTCAATGCTCAAGATTGTCAGTTTACAGGTTTCTGAGACCAGTAATGTTGAAATAGTGCTTCTGTTCAAATGAAGTGAAATCTAGCCCAAATCTGCTCAAAAGCTTGTCTCTCTATGAGAGAAAACTGCTTCCTTCAATATTCAGTGCAAATCTTGCCAGACTGAAAGATGCTTATGTCTTATGAAATAAAATGATTTCTGCAATGCGGTGAGACAGTTTTTAATGTGTTAGAAGTTATATGCACAAAAACTTATGTTATAGCTTCAATGCTCAAGATTGTCAGTTTACAGGTTTCTGAGACCAGTAATGTTGAAATAGTGCTTCTGTTCAAATGAAGTGAAATCCAGCCCAAATCTGCTCAAAAGCTTGTCTCTCTTTGAGAGAAAGCTGATTCATTCAATATTCAGTGCAAATCTTGCCAAACTGAAAATGCTTATGTCTTATGAAATAAAATGATTTCTGCAATGCGGTGAGACAGTTTTTAATGTGTTAGAAATTATATGCACAAAAACTTATGTTAGGCCTTCAATACTCAAGATTGTCAGTTTAAAGGTTTCTGAGACCAGTAATGTTGAAATAGTGCTTCTGTTCAAATGAAGTGAAATCTAGCCCAAATCTGCTCAAAAGCTTGTCTCTCTATGAGAGAAAGCTGCTTCATTCAATATTCAGTGCAAATCTTGCCAAACTGAAAGATACTTGTCTTTTGAAATAAAATGATTTCTGCAATGCGGTGAGACAGTTTTTAATGTGTTAGAAGTTATATGCACAAAAACTTATGTTAGACCTTCAATACTCAAGATTGTCAGTTTACAGGTTTCTGAGACCAGTAATGTTGAAATAGTGCTTCTGTTCAAATGAAGTGAAATCTAGCCCAAATCTGCTCAAAAGCTTGTCTCTCTATGAGAGAAAGCTGCTTCATTCAATATTCAGTGCAAATCTTGCCAAACTGAAAGATACTTGTCTTATGAAATAAAATGATTTCTGCAATGCGGTGAGACAGTTTTTAATGTGTTAGAAGTTATATGCACAAAAACTTATGTTAGACCTTCAATACTCAAGATTGTCAGTTTACAGGTTTCTGAGACCAGTAATGTTGAAATAGTGCTTCTGTTCAAATGAAGTGAAATCTAGCCCAAATCTGCTCAAAAGCTTGTCTCTCTATGAGAGAAAGCTGCTTTATTCAATATTCAGTACAAATCTTGCCAAACTGAAAGATGCTGATGCCTTATAAAAAATACAATGTTTTTGCAATGCTGTAAGACAGTTTTTAATGTGTTAGAAGTTATATGCACAAAAACTTATGTTAGGACTTCAATGCTCAAGATTGTCAGTTTACAGGTTTCTGAGACCAGTAATGTTGAAATAGTGCTTCTGTTCAAATGAAGTGAAATCTAGCCCAAATCTGCTCAAAAGCTTGTCTCTCTATGAGAGAAAGCTGCTTTATTCAATATTCAGTGCAAATCTTGCCAAACTGAAAGATGCTTATATCTTATGAAATAAAATGATTTCTACAATGCAGTGAGACAGTTTTTAATGTGTTAGAAGTTATATGCACAAAAACATACGTTAGGACTTCAATGCTCAAGATTGTCAGTTTACAGGTTTCTGAGACCAGTAATGTTTCAATAGTGCTTCTGTTCAAATGAAGTGAAATCTAGCCCAAATCTGCTCAAAAGCTTATCTCTCTATGAGAGAAAGCTGCTTCATTCAATATTCAGTGCAAATCTTGCCAAACTGAAAGATTCTTATGCCTTATGAAATACAATGTTTTTGCAATGCTGTAAGACAGTTTTTAATGTGTTAGAAGTTATATGCACAAAACCTTATGTTAGGACTTCAATGCTCAAGATTGTCAGTTTACAGGTTTCTGAGACCAGTAATGTTGAAATAGTGCTTCTGTTCAAATAAAGTGAAATCTAGCCCAAATCTGCTCAAAAGCTTATCTCTCTGTGAGATAGAGCTGCTTCATTCAATATTCAGTGCAAATCTTGCAAAACTGAAAGATGCTTATGTCTTATGAAATAAAATGATTTCTGCAATGCGGTGAGACCGTTTTTAATGTGTTAGAAGTTATATGCACAAAAACTTATGTTAGGCCTTCAATACTCAAGATTGTCAGTTTACAGGTTTCTGAGACCAGTAATGTTGAAATAGTGTTTCTGTTCAAATGTAGAGAAATCTAGCCCAAATCTGCTCAAAAGCTTGTCTCTCTATGAGAGAAAGCTGCTTCATTACAATATTCAGTGCAAATCTTGCCAAACTGAAAGATGCTTATTCCTTATGAAATACAATGTTTTTGCAATGCTGTAAGACAGTTTTTAATGTGTTAGAAGTTATATGCACAAAAACTTATGTTTTAGCTTCAATGCTCAAGATTGTCAGTTTACAGGTTTCGGAGACCAGTAATGTTGAAATAGTGCTTCTGTTCAAATGAAGTGAATTCTAGCCCAAATCTGCTCAAAAGCTTGGCTCTCTTTGAGAGAAAGCTGATTCATTCAATATTCAGTGCAAATCTTGCCAAACTGAAAAATGCTTATGCCTTATGAAATACAATGTTTTTGCAATGCTGTAAGAACGTTTTTAATGTGTTAGAAGTTATATGCACAAAAACTTATGTTAGGCCTTCAATGCTCAAGATTGTCAGTTTACAGGTTTCTGAGACCAGTAATGTTGAAATAGTGCTTCTGTTCAAATGAAGTGAAATCTAGCCCAAATCTGCTCAAAAGCTTGTCTCTCTATGAGAGAAAGCTGCTTCCTTCAATATTCAGTGCAAATCTTGCCAGACTGAAAGATGCTTATGTCTTATGAAATAAAATGATTTCTGCAATGCGGTGAGACAGTTTTTAATGTGTTAGAAGTTATATGCACAAAAACTTATGTTATAGCTTCAATGCTCAAGATTGTCAGTTTACAGGTTTCTGAGACCAGTAATGTTGAAATAGTGCTTCTGTTCAAATGAAGTGAAATCCAGCCCAAATCTGCTCAAAAGCTTGTCTCTCTTTGAGAGAAAGCTGATTTATTCAATATTCAGTGCAAATCTTGCCAAACTGAAAATGCTTATGTCTTATGAAATAAAATGATTTCTGCAATGCGGTGAGACAGTTTTTAATGTGTTAGAAGTTATATGCACAAAAACTTATGTTAGGCCTTCAATACTCAAGATTGTCAGTTTAAAGGTTTCTGAGACCAGTAATGTTGAAATAGTGCTTCTGTTCAAATGAAGTGAAATCTAACCCAAATCTGCTCAAAAGCTTGTCTCTCTATGAGAGAAAGCTGTTTCATTCAATATTCAGTGCAAATCTTGCCAAACTGAAAGATGCTGATGCCTTATGAAATACAATGTTTTTGCAATGCTGTAAGACAGTTTTTAATGTGTTAGAATTTATATGCACAAAAACTTATGTTAGGCCTTCAATACTCAAGATTGTCAGTTTACAGGTTTCTGAGACCAGTAATGTTGAAAAAGTGTTTCTGTTCAAATGAAGAGAAATCTAGCCCAAATCTGCTCAAAAGCTTGTCTCTCTATGAGAGAAAGCTGCTTCATTCAATATTCAGTGCAAATCTTGCCAAACTGAAAGATGCTGATGCCTTATGAAATACAATGTTTTTGCAATGCTGTAAGACAGTCTTTAATGTGTTAGAAGTTATATGCACAAAAACTTATGTTAGGACTTCAATGCTCAAGATTGTCAGTTTACAGGTTTCTGAGACCAGTAATGTTGAAATAGTGCTTCTGTTCAAATGTAGAGAAATCTAGCCCAAATCTGCTCAAAAGCTTGTCTCTCTATGAGAGAAAGCTGCTTCATTACAATATTCAGTGCAAATCTTGCCAAACTGAAAGATGCTTATTCCTTATGAAATACAATGTTTTTGCAATGCTGTAAGACAGTTTTTAATGTGTTAGAAGTTATATGCACAAAAACTTATGTTATAGCTTCAATGCTCAAGATTGTCAGTTTACAGGTTTCGGAGACCAGTAATGTTGAAATAGTGCTTCTGTTCAAATGAAGTGAATTCTAGCCCAAATCTGCTCAAAAGCTTGGCTCTCTTTGAGAGAAAGCTGATTCATTCAATATTCAGTGCAAATCTTGCAAAACTGAAAAATGCTTATGCCTTATGAAATACAATGTTTTTGCAATGCTGTAAGAACGTTTTTAATGTGTTAGAAGTTATATGCACAAAAACTTATGTTAGGCCTTCAATGCTCAAGATTGTCAGTTTACAGGTTTCTGAGACCAGTAATGTTGAAATAGTGCTTCTGTTCAAAAGAAGTGAAATCTAGCCCAAATCTGCTCAAAAGCTTGTCTCTCTATGAGAGAAAGCTGCTTCCTTCAATATTCAGTGCAAATCTTGCCAAACTGAAAGATGCTTATGTCTTATGAAATAAAATGATTTCTGCAATGCGGTGAGACAGTTTTTAATGTGTTAGAAGTTATATGCACAAAAACTTATGTTATAGCTTCAATGCTCAAGATTGTCAGTTTACAGGTTTCTGAGACCAGTAATGTTGAAATAGTGCTTCTGTTCAAATGAAGTGAAATCCAGCCCAAATCTGCTCAAAAGCTTGTCTCTCTTTGAGAAAAAGCTGATTTATTCAATATTCAGTGCAAATCTTGCCAAACTGAAAATGCTTATGTCTTATGAAATAAAATGATTTCTGCAATGCGGTGAGACAGTTTTTAATGTGTTAGAAGTTATATGCACAAAAACTTATGTTAGGCCTTCAATACTCAAGATTGTCAGTTTAAAGGTTTCTGAGACCAGTAATGTTGAAATAGTGCTTCTGTTCAAATGAAGTGAAATCTAACCCAAATCTGCTCAAAAGCTTGTCTCTCTATGAGAGAAAGCTGTTTCATTCAATATTCAGTGCAAATCTTGCCAAACTGAAAGATGCTGATGCCTTATGAAATACAATGTTTTTGCAATGCTGTAAGACAGTTTTTAATGTGTTAGAAGTTATATGCACAAAAACTTATGTTAGGCCTTCAATACTCAAGATTGTCAGTTTACAGGTTTCTGAGACCAGTAATGTTGAAAAAGTGTTTCTGTTCAAATGAAGAGAAATCTAGCCCAAATCTGCTCAAAAGCTTGTCTCTCTATGAGAGAAAGCTGCTTCATTCAATATTCAGTGCAAATCTTGCCAAACTGAAAGATGCTGATGCCTTATGAAATACAATGTTTTTGCAATGCTGTAAGACAGTCTTTAATGTGTTAGAAGTTATATGCACAAAAACTTATGTTAGGACTTCAATGCTCAAGATTGTCAGTTTACAGGTTTCTGAGACCAGTAATGTTGAAATAGTGCTTCTGTTCAAATGAAGTGAAATCTAGCCCAAATCTGCTCAAAAGCTTGTCTCTCTATGAGAGAAAGCTGCTTTATTCAATATTCAGTGCAAATCTTGCCAAACTGAAAGATGCTTATATCTTATGAAATAAAATTATTTGTACAATGCAGTGAGACAGTTTTTAATGTGTTAGAAGTTATATGCACAAAAACATACGTTAGGACTTCAATGCTCAAGATTGTCAGTTTACAGGTTTCTGAGACCAGTAAAGTTGAAATAGTGCTTCTGTTCAAATGAAGTGAAATCTAGCCCAAATCTGCTCAAAAGCTTGACTCTCTATGAGAGAAAGCTGCTTCATTCAATATTCAGTGCAAATCTTGCCAAACTGAAAGATGCTTATGCCTTATAAAATGCAATGTTTTTGCAATGCTGTAAAACAGTTTTTAATGTGTTAGAAGTTATATGCACAAAACCTTATGTTAGGACTTCAATGCTTAAGATTGTCAGTTTACAGGTTTCTGAGACCAGTAATGTTGAAATAGTGCTACTGTTCAAATAAAGTGAAATCTAGCCCAAATCTGCTCAAAATCTTGTCTCTCTGTGAGATAGAGCTGCTTCATTCAATGTTCAGTGCAAATCTTGCCAAACTGAAAGATGCTTATGCCTTATGAAATACAATGTTTTTGCAATGCTGTAAGACAGTTTTTAATGTGTTAGAAGTTATATGCACAAAAACTTATGTTAGGCCTTCAATGCTCAAGATTGTCAGTTTACAGGTTTCTGAGACCAGTAATGTTGAAATAGTGCTTCTGTTCAAATGAAGTGAAATCTAGCCCAAATCTGCTCAAAAGCTTGTCTCTCTATGAGAGAAAGCTGCTTCATTCAATATTCAGTGCAAATCTTACCAAACTGAAAGATGCTTATGCCTTATGAAATACAATGTTTTTGCAATGCTGTAAGACAGTTTTTAATGTGTTAGAAGTTATATGCACAAAAACTTATGTTAGGCCTTCAATGCTCAAGATTGTCAGTTTACAGGTTTCTGAGACCAGTAATGTTGAAATAGTGCTTCTCTTCAAATGAAGTGAAATCTAACCCAAATCTGCTCAAAAGCTTGTCTCTCTATGAGAGAAAGCTGTTTCATTCAATATTCAGTGCAAATCTTGCCATACTGAAAGATGCTGATGCCTTATGAAATACAATGTTTTTGCAATGCTGTAAGACAGTTTTTAATGTGTTAGAAGTTATATGCACAAAAACTTATGTTAGGCCTTCAATGCTCAAGATTGTCAGTTTACAGGTTTCTGAGACCAGTAATGTTGAAATAGTGCCTCTGTTCAAATGAAGTGAATTCTAGCCCAAATCTGCTCAAAAGCTTGGCTCTCTTTGAGAGAAAGCTGATTCATTCAATATTCAGTGCAAATCTTGCCAAACTGAAAAATGCTTATGCCTTATGAAATACAATGTTTTTGCAATGCTGTAAGAACGTTTTTAATGTGTTAGAAGTTATATGCACAAAAACTTATGTTAGGCCTTCAATGCTCAAGATTGTCAGTTTACAGGTTTCTGAGACCAGTAATGTTGAAATAGTGCTTCTGTTCAAATGAAGTGAAATCTAGCCCAAATCTGCTCAAAAGCTTGTCTCTCTATGAGAGAAAGCTGCTTCCTTCAATATTCAGTGCAAATCTTGCCAGACTGAAAGATGCTTATGTCTTATGAAATAAAATGATTTCTGCAATGCGGTGAGACAGTTTTTAATGTGTTAGAAGTTATATGCACAAAAACTTATGTTATAGCTTCAATGCTCAAGATTGTCAGTTTACAGGTTTCTGAGACCAGTAATGTTGAAATAGTGCTTCTCTTCAAATGAAGTGAAATCCAGCCCAAATCTGCTCAAAAGCTTGTCTCTCTTTGAGAGAAAGCTGATTCATTCAATATTCAGTGCAAATCTTGCCAAACTGAAAGATTCTTATGCCTTATGAAATACAATGTTTTTGCAATGCTGTAAGACAGTTTTTAATGTGTTAGAAGTTATATGCACAAAAACATACGTTAGGACTTCAATGCTCAAGATTGTCAGTTTACAGGTTTCTGAGACCAGTAATGTTGAAATAGAGCTTCTGTTCAAATGAAGTGTAATCTAGCCTAAATCTGCTCAAAAGCTTGACTCTCAATGATAGACAGCTGCTTCATTCAATATTCAGTGCAAATCTTGCCAAACTGAAAGATTCTTATGCCTTATGAAATACAATGTTTTTGCAATGCTGTAAGACAGTTTTTAATGTGTTAGAAGTTATATGCACAAAACCTTATGTTAGGACTTCAATGCTCAAGATTGTCAGTTTACAGGTTTCTGAGACCAGTAATGTTGAAATAGTGCTTCTGTTCAAATAAAGTGAAATCTAGCCCAAATCTGCTCAAAAGCTTATCTCTCTGTGAGATAGAGCTGCTTCATTCAATATTCAGTGCAAATCTTGCAAAACTGAAAGATGCTTATGTCTTATGAAATAAAATGATTTCTGCAATGCGGTGAGACCGTTTTTAATGTGTTAGAAGTTATATGCACAAAAACTTATGTTAGGCCTTCAATACTCAAGATTGTCAGTTTACAGGTTTCTGAGACCAGTAATGTTGAAATAGTGTTTCTGTTCAAATGTAGAGAAATCTAGCCCAAATCTGCTCAAAAGCTTGTCTCTCTATGAGAGAAAGCTGCTTCATTACAATATTCAGTGCAAATCTTGCCAAACTGAAAGATGCTTATGCCTTATGAAATACAATGTTTTTGCAATGCTGTAAGACAGTTTTTAATGTGTTAGAAGTTATATGCACAAAAACTTATGTTATAGCTTCAATGCTCAAGATTGTCAGTTTACAGGTTTCGGAGACCAGTAATGTTGAAATAGTGCTTCTGTTCAAATGAAGTGAAATCTAGCCCAAATCTGCTCAAAAGCTTGTCTCTCTATGAGAGAAAGCTGCTTCATTACAATATTCAGTGCAAATCTTGCCAAACTGAAAGATGCTTATGCCTTATGAAATACAATGTTTTTGCAATGCTGTAAGACAGTTTTTAATGTGTTAGAAGTTATATGCACAAAAACTTATGTTAGGCCTTCAATGCTCAAGATTGTCAGTTTACAGGTTTCTGAGACCAGTAATGTTGAAATAATGCTTCTGTTCAAATGAAGTGAATTCTAGCCCAAATCTGCTCAAAAGCTTGGCTCTCTTTGAGAGAAAGCTGATTCATTCAATATTCAGTGCAAATCTTGCCAAACTGAAAAATGCTTATGCCTTATGAAATACAATGTTTTTGCAATGCTGTAAGAACGTTTTTAATGTGTTAGAAGTTATATGCACAAAAACTTATGTTAGGCCTTCAATGCTCAAGATTGTCAGTTTACAGGTTTCTGAGACCAGTAATGTTGAAATAGTGCTTCTTTTCAAATGAAGTGAAATCCAGCCCAAATCTGCTCAAAAGCTTGTCTCTCTTTGAGAGAAAGCTGATTCATTCAATATTCAGTGCAAATCTTGCCAAACTGAAAATGCTTATGTCTTATGAAATAAAATGATTTCTGCAATGCGGTGAGACAGTTTTTAATGTGTTAGAAGTTATATGCACAAAAACTTATGTTAGACCTTCAATACTCAAGATTGTCAGTTTACAGGTTTCTGAGACCAGTAATGTTGAAATAGTGCTTCTGTTCAAATGAAGTGAAATCTAGCCCAAATCTGCTCAAAAGCTTGTCTCTCTATGAGAGAAAGCTGCTTTATTCAATATTCAGTGCAAATCTTGCCAAACTGAAAGATGCTGATGCCTTATGAAATACAATGTTTTTGCAATGCTGTAAGACAGTTTTTAATGTGTTAGAAGTTATATGCACAAAAACTTATGTTAGGACTTCAATGCTCAAGATTGTCAGTTTACAGGTTTCTGAGACCAGTAATGTTGAAATAGTGCTTCTGTTCAAATGAAGTGAAATCTAGCCCAAATCTGCTCAAAAGCTTGTCTCTCTATGAGAGAAAGCTGCTTTATTCAATATTCAGTGCAAATCTTGCCAAACTGAAAGATGCTTATATCTTATGAAATAAAATTATTTGTACAATGCAGTGAGACAGTTTTTAATGTGTTAGAAGTTATATGCACAAAAACATACGTTAGGACTTCAATGCTCAAGATTGTCAGTTTACAGGTTTCTGAGACCAGTAATGTTGAAATAGTGCTTCTGTTCAAATGAAGTGAAATCTAGCCCAAATCTGCTCAAAAGCTTGACTCTCTATGAGAGAAAGCTGCTTCATTCAATATTCAGTGCAAATCTTGCCAAACTGAAAGATGCTTATGCCTTATAAAATGCAATGTTTTTGCAATGCTGTAAGACAGTTTTTAATGTGTTAGAAGTTATATGCACAAAACCTTATGTTAGGACTTCAATGCTTAAGATTGTCAGTTTACAGGTTTCTGAGACCAGTAATGTTGAAATAGTGCTACTGTTCAAATAAAGTGAAATCTAGCCCAAATCTGCTCAAAATCTTGTCTCTCTGTGAGATAGAGCTGCTTCATTCAATGTTCAATGCAAATCTTGCCAAACTGAAAGATGCTTATGCCTTATGAAATACAATGTTTTTGCAATGCTGTAAGACAGTTTTTAATGTGTTAGAAGTTATATGCACAAAAACTTATGTTAGGCCTTCAATGCTCAAGATTGTCAGTTTACAGGTTTCTGAGACCAGTAATGTTGAAATAGTGCTTCTGTTCAAATGAAGTGAAATCTAGCCCAAATCTGCTTAAAAGCTTTTCTCTCTATGAGAGAAAGCTGCTTCATTCAATATTCAGTGCAAATCTTGCCAAACTGAAAGATTCTTATGCCTTATGAAATACAATGTTTTTGCAATGCTGTAAGACAGTTTTTAATGTGTTAGAAGTTATATGCACAAAAACATACGTTAGGACTTCAATGCTCAAGATTGTCAGTTTACAGGTTTCTGAGACCAGTAATGTTGAAATAGTGTTTCTGTTCAAATGTAGAGAAATCTAGCCCAAATCTGCTCAAAAGCTTGTCTCTCTATGAGAGAAAGCTGCTTCATTACAATATTCAGTGCAAATCTTGCCAAACTGAAAGATGCTTATGCCTTATGAAATACAATGTTTTTGCAATGCTGTAAGACAGTTTTTAATGTGTTAGAAGTTATATGCACAAAAACTTATGTTATAGCTTCAATGCTCAAGATTGTCAGTTTACAGGTTTCGGAGACCAGTAATGTTGAAATAGTGCTTCTGTTCAAATGAAGTGAAATCTAGCCCAAATCTGCTCAAAAGCTTGTCTCTCTATGAGAGAAAGCTGCTTCATTACAATATTCAGTGCAAATCTTGCCAAACTGAAAGATGCTTATGCCTTATGAAATACAATGTTTTTGCAATGCTGTAAGACAGTTTTTAATGTGTTAGAAGTTATATGCACAAAAACTTATGTTAGGCCTTCAATGCTCAAGATTGTCAGTTTACAGGTTTCTGAGACCAGTAATGTTGAAATAGTGCTTCTGTTCAAATGAAGTGAATTCTAGCCCAAATCTGCTCAAAAGCTTGGCTCTCTTTGAGAGAAAGCTGATTCATTCAATATTCAGTGCAAATCTTGCCAAACTGAAAAATGCTTATGCCTTATGAAATACAATGTTTTTGCAATGCTGTAAGAACGTTTTTAATGTGTTAGAAGTTATATGCACAAAAACTTATGTTAGGCCTTCAATGCTCAAGATTGTCAGTTTACAGGTTTCTGAGACCAGTAATGTTGAAATAGTGCTTCTGTTCAAATGAAGTGAAATCTAGCCCAAATCTGCTCAAAAGCTTGTCTCTCTATGAGAGAAAGCTGCTTCCTTCAATATTCAGTGCAAATCTTGCCAGACTGAAAGATGCTTATGTCTTATGAAATAAAATGATTTCTGCAATGCGGTGAGACAGTTTTTAATGTGTTAGAAGTTATATGCACAAAAACTTATGTTATAGCTTCAATGCTCAAGATTGTCAGTTTACAGGTTTCTGAGACCAGTAATGTTGAAATAGTGCTTCTCTTCAAATGAAGTGAAATCCAGCCCAAATCTGCTCAAAAGCTTGTCTCTCTTTGAGAGAAAGCTGATTCATTCAATATTCAGTGCAAATCTTGCCAAACTGAAAATGCTTATGTCTTATGAAATTAAAATGATTTCTGCAATGCGGTGAGACAGTTTTTAATGTGTTAGAAATTATATGCACAAAAACTTATGTTAGGCCTTCAATACTCAAGATTGTCAGTTTAAAGGTTTCTGAGACCAGTAATGTTGAAATAGTGCTTCTGTTCAAATGAAGTGAAATCTAGCCCAAATCTGCTCAAAAGCTTGTCTCTCTATGAGAGAAAGCTGCTTCATTCAATATTCAGTGCAAATCTTGCCAAACTGAAAGATACTTGTCTTATGAAATAAAATGATTTCTGCAATGCGGTGAGACAGTTTTTAATGTGTTAGAAGTTATATGCACAAAAACTTATGTTAGACCTTCAATACTCAAGATTGTCAGTTTACAGGTTTCTGAGACCAGTAATGTTGAAATAGTGCTTCTGTTCAAATGAAGTGAAATCTAGCCCAAATCTGCTCAAAAGCTTGTCTCTCTATGAGAGAAAGCTGCTTTATTCAATATTCAGTGCAAATCTTGCCAAACTGAAAGATGCTGATGTCTTATGAAATACAGTGTTTTTGCAATGCTGTAAGACAGTTTTTAATGTGTTAGAAGTTATATGCACAAAAACTTATGTTAGGACTTCAATGCTCAAGATTGTCAGTTTACAGGTTTCTGAGACCAGTAATGTTGAAATAGTGCTTCTGTTCAAATGAAGTGAAATCTAGCCCAAATCTGCTCAAAAGCTTGTCTCTCTATGAGAGAAAGCTGCTTTATTCAATATTCAGTGCAAATCTTGCCAAACTGAAAGATGCTTATATCTTATGAAATAAAATGATTTCTACAATGCAGTGAGACAGTTTTTAATGTGTTAGAAGTTATATGCACAAAAACATATGTTAGGACTTCAATGCTCAAGATTGTCAGTTTACAGGTTTCTGAGACCAGTAATGTTTAAATAGTGCTTCTGTTCAAATGAAGTGAAATCTAGCCCAAATCTGCTCAAAAGCTTATCTCTCTATGAGAGAAAGCTGCTTCATTCAATATTCAGTGCAAATCTTGCCAAACTGAAAGATTCTTATGCCTTATGAAATACAATGTTTTTGCAATGCTGTAAGACAGTTTTTAATGTGTTAGAAGTTATATGCACAAAACCTTATGTTAGGACTTCAATGCTCAAGATTGTCAGTTTACAGGTTTCTGAGACCAGTAATGTTGAAATAGTGCTACTGTTCAAATAAAGTGAAATCTAGTCCAAATCTGCTCAAAAGCTTGTCTCTCTGTGAGATAGAGCTGCTTCATTCAATGTTCAGTGCAAATCTTGCCAAACTGAAAGATGCTTATGCCTTATGAAATACAATGTTTTTGCAATGCTGTAAGACAGTTTTTAATGTGTTAGAAGTTATATGCACAAAAAGTTAAGTTAGGCCTTCAATGCTCAAGATTGTCAGTTTACAGGTTTCTGAGACCAGTAATGTTGAAATAGTGCTTCTGTTCAAATGAAGTGAAATCTACCCCAAATCTGCTCAAAAGCTTGACTCTCTATGAGAGAAAGCTGCTTCATTCAATATTCAGTGCAAATCTTGCCAAACTGAAAGATGCTTATGCCTTATAAAATGCAATGTTTTTGCAATGCTGTAAGACAGTTTTTAATGTGTTAGAAGTTATATGCACAAAACCTTATGTTAGGACTTCAATGCTTAAGATTGTCAGTTTACAGGTTTCTGAGACCAGTAATGTTGAAATAGTGCTACTGTTCAAATAAAGTGAAATCTAACCCAAATCTGCTCAAAAGCTTGTCTCTCTGTGAGATAGAGCTGCTTCATTCAATGTTCAGTGCAAATCTTGCCAAACTGAAAGATGCTTATGCCTTATGAAATACAATTTTTTTGCAATGCTGTAAGACAGTTTTTAATGTGTTAGAAGTTATATGCACAAAACCTTATGTTAGGACTTCAATGCTCAAGATTGTCAGTTTACAGGTTTCTGAGACCAGTAATGTTGAAATAGTGCTTCTGTTCAAATAAAGTGAAATCTAGCCCAAATCTGCTCAAAAGCTTATCTCTCTGTGAGATAGAGCTGCTTCATTCAATATTCAGTGCAAATCTTGCAAAACTGAAAGATGCTTATGTCTTATGAAATAAAATGATTTCTGCAATGCGGTGAGACCGTTTTTAATGTGTTAGAAGTTATATGCACAAAAACTTATGTTAGGCCTTCAATACTCAAGATTGTCAGTTTACAGGTTTCTGAGACCAGTAATGTTGAAATAGTGTTTCTGTTCAAATGTAGAGAAATCTAGCCCAAATCTGCTCAAAAGCTTGTCTCTCTATGAGAGAAAGCTGCTTCATTACAATATTCAGTGCAAATCTTGCCAAACTGAAAGATGCTTATGCCTTATGAAATACAATGTTTTTGCAATGCTGTAAGACAGTTTTTAATGTGTTAGAAGTTATATGCACAAAAACTTATGTTATAGCTTCAATGCTCAAGATTGTCAGTTTACAGGTTTCGGAGACCAGTAATGTTGAAATAGTGCTTCTGTTCAAATGAAGTGAAATCTAGCCCAAATCTGCTCAAAAGCTTGTCTCTCTATGAGAGAAAGCTGCTTCATTACAATATTCAGTGCAAATCTTGCCAAACTGAAAGATGCTTATGCCTTATGAAATACAATGTTTTTGCAATGCTGTAAGACAGTTTTTAATGTGTTAGAAGTTATATGCACAAAAACTTATGTTAGGCCTTCAATGCTCAAGATTGTCAGTTTACAGGTTTCTGAGACCAGTAATGTTGAAATAGTGCTTCTGTTCAAATGAAGTGAATTCTAGCCCAAATCTGCTCAAAAGCTTGGCTCTCTTTGAGAGAAAGCTGATTCATTCAATATTCAGTGCAAATCTTGCCAAACTGAAAAATGCTTATGCCTTATGAATTACAATGTTTTTGCAATGCTGTAAGAACGTTTTTAATGTGTTAGAAGTTATATGCACAAAAACTTATGTTAGGCCTTCAATGCTCAAGATTGTCAGTTTACAGGTTTCTGAGACCAGTAATGTTGAAATAGTGCTTCTGTTCAAATGAAGTGAAATCTAGCCCAAATCTGCTCAAAAGCTTGTCTCTCTATGAGAGAAAGCTGCTTCCTTCAATATTCAGTGCAAATCTTGCCAGACTGAAAGATGCTTATGTCTTATGAAATAAAATGATTTCTGCAATGCGGTGAGACAGTTTTTAATGTGTTAGAAGTTATATGCACAAAAACTTATGTTATAGCTTCAATGCTCAAGATTGTCAGTTTACAGGTTTCTGAGACCAGTAATGTTGAAATAGTGCTTCTGTTCAAATGAAGTGAAATCCAGCCCAAATCTGCTCAAAAGCTTGTCTCTCTTTGAGAGAAAGCTGATTCATTCAATATTCAGTGCAAATCTTGCCAAACTGAAAATGCTTATGTCTTATGAAATTAAAATGATTTCTGCAATGCGGTGAGACAGTTTTTAATGTGTTAGAAATTATATGCACAAAAACTTATGTTAGGCCTTCAATACTCAAGATTGTCAGTTTAAAGGTTTCTGAGACCAGTAATGTTGAAATAGTGCTTCTGTTCAAATGAAGTGAAATCTAGCCCAAATCTGCTCAAAAGCTTGTCTCTCTATGAGAGAAAGCTGCTTCATTCAATATTCAGTGCAAATCTTGCCAAACTGAAAGATGCTTATATCTTATGAAATAAAATGATTTCTACAATGCAGTGAGACAGTTTTTAATGTGTTAGAAGTTATATGCACAAAAACATACGTTAGGACTTCAATGCTCAAGATTGTCAGTTTACAGGTTTCTGAGACCAGTAATGTTTAAATAGTGCTTCTGTTCAAATGAAGTGAAATCTAGCCCAAATCTGCTCAAAAGCTTATCTCTCTATGAGAGAAAGCTGCTTCATTCAATATTCAGTGCAAATCTTGCCAAACTGAAAGATTCTTATGCCTTATGAAATACAATGTTTTTGCAATGCTGTAAGACAGTTTTTAATGTGTTAGAAGTTATATGCACAAAACCTTATGTTAGGACTTCAATGCTCAAGATTGTCAGTTTACAGGTTTCTGAGACCAGTAATGTTGAAATAGTGCTACTGTTCAAATAAAGTGAAATCTAGTCCAAATCTGCTCAAAAGCTTGTCTCTCTGTGAGATAGAGCTGCTTCATTCAATGTTCAGTGCAAATCTTGCCAAACTGAAAGATGCTTATGCCTTATGAAATACAATGTTTTTGCAATGCTGTAAGACAGTTTTTAATGTGTTAGAAGTTATATGCACAAAAAGTTATGTTAGGCCTTCAATGCTCAAGATTGTCAGTTTACAGGTTTCTGAGACCAGTAATGTTGAAATAGTGCTTCTGTTCAAATGAAGTGAAATCTACCCCAAATCTGCTCAAAAGCTTGACTCTCTATGAGAGAAAGCTGCTTCATTCAATATTCAGTGCAAATCTTGCCAAACTGAAAGATGCTTATGCCTTATAAAATGCAATGTTTTTGCAATGCTGTAAGACAGTTTTTAATGTGTTAGAAGTTATATGCACAAAACCTTATGTTAGGACTTCAATGCTTAAGATTGTCAGTTTACAGGTTTCTGAGACCAGTAATGTTGAAATAGTGCTACTGTTCAAATAAAGTGAAATCTAACCCAAATCTGCTCAAAAGCTTGTCTCTCTGTGAGATAGAGCTGCTTCATTCAATGTTCAGTGCAAATCTTGCCAAACTGAAAGATGCTTATGCCTTATGAAATACAATGTTTTTGCAATGCTGTAAGACAGTTTTTAATGTGTTAGAAGTTATATGCACAAAAACTTATGTTAGGCCTTCAATGCTCAAGATTGTCAGTTTACAGGTTTCTGAGACCAGTAATGTTGAAATAGTGCTTCTGTTCAAATGAAGTGAAATCTAACCCAAATCTGCTCAAAAGCTTGTCTCTCTATGAGAGAAAGCTGCTTCATTGAATATTCAGTGCAAATCTTGCCAAACTGAAAGATGCTTATGTCTTATGAAATACAATGTTTTTGCAATGCTGTAAGACAGTTTTTAATGTGTTAGAAGTTATATGCACAAAAACTTATGTTAGGCCTTCAATGCTCAAGATTGTCAGTTTACAGGTTTCTGAGACCAGTAATGTTGAAATAGTGCTTCTGTTCAAATGAAGTGAAATCTAACCCAAATCTGCTCAAAAGCTTGTCTCTCTATGAGAGAAAGCTGTTTCATTCAATATTCAGTGCAAATCTTGCCAAACTGAAAGATGCTGATGCCTTATGAAATACAATGTTTTTGCAATGCTGTAAGACAGTTTTTAATGTGTTAGAAGTTATATGCACAAAAACTTATGTTAGGCCTTCAATACTCAAGATTGTCAGTTTACAGGTTTCTGAGACCAGTAATGTTGAAAAAGTGTTTCTGTTCAAATGAAGAAAAATCTAGCCCAAATCTGCTCAAAAGCTTGTCTCTCTATGAGAGAAAGCTGCTTCATTCAATATTCAGTGCAAATCTTGCCAAACTGAAAGATGCTGATGCCTTATGAAATACAATGTTTTTGCAATGCTGTAAGACAGTCTTTAATGTGTTAGAAGTTATATGCACAAAAACTTATGTTAGGACTTCAATGCTCAAGATTGTCAGTTTACAGGTTTCTGAGACCAGTAATGTTGAAATAGTGCTTCTGTTCAAATGAAGTGAAATCTAGCCCAAATCTGCTCAAAAGCTTGTCTCTCTATGAGAGAAAGCTGCTTTATTCAATATTCAGTGCAAATCTTGCCAAACTGAAAGATGCTTATATCTTATGAAATAAAATTATTTGTACAATGCAGTGAGACAGTTTTTAATGTGTTAGAAGTTATATGCACAAAAACATACGTTAGGACTTCAATGCTCAAGATTGTCAGTTTACAGGTTTCTGAGACCAGTAATGTTGAAATAGTGCTTCTGTTCAAATGAAGTGAAATCTAGCCCAAATCTGCTCAAAAGCTTGACTCTCTATGAGAGAAAGCTGCTTCATTCAATATTCAGTGCAAATCTTGCCAAACTGAAAGATGCTTATGCCTTATAAAATGCAATGTTTTTGCAATGCTGTAAGACAGTTTTTAATGTGTTAGAAGTTATATGCACAAAACCTTATGTTAGGACTTCAATGCTTAAGATTGTCAGTTTACAGGTTTCTGAGACCAGTAATGTTGAAATAGTGCTACTGTTCAAATAAAATGAAATCTAGCCCAAATCTGCTCAAAATCTTGTCTCTCTGTGAGATAGAGCTGCTTCATTCAATGTTCAGTGCAAATCTTGCCAAACTGAAAGATGCTTATGCCTTATGAAATACAATGTTTTTGCAATGCTGTAAGACAGTTTTTAATGTGTTAGAAGTTATATGCACAAAAACTTATGTTAGGCCTTCAATGCTCAAGATTGTCAGTTTACAGGTTTCTGAGACCAGTAATGTTGAAATAGTGCTTCTGTTCAAATGAAGTGAAATCTAACCCAAATCTGCTCAAAAGCTTGTCTCTCTATGAGAGAAAGCTGCTTCATTACAATATTCAGTGCAAATCTTGCCAAACTGAAAGATGCTTATGCCTTATGAAATACAATGTTTTTGCAATGCTGTAAGACAGTTTTTAATGTGTTAGAAGTTATATGCACAAAAACTTATGTTATAGCTTCAATGCTCAAGATTGTCAGTTTACAGGTTTCTGAGACCAGTAATGTTGAAATAGTGCTTCTGTTCAAATGAAGTGAAATCTAGCCCAAATCTGCTCAAAAGCTTGTCTCTCTATGAGAGAAAGCTGCTTCATTACAATATTCAGTGCAAATCTTGCCAAACTGAAAGATGCTTATGCCTTATGAAATACAATGTTTTTGCAATGCTGTAAGACAGTTTTTAATGTGTTAGAAGTTATATGCACAAAAACTTATGTTAGGCCTTCAATGCTCAAGATTGTCAGTTTACAGGTTTCTGAGACCAGTAATGTTGAAATAGTGCTTCTGTTCAAATGAAGTGAATTCTAGCCCAAATCTGCTCAAAAGCTTGGCTCTCTTTGAGAGAAAGCTGATTCATTCAATATTCAGTGCAAATCTTGCCAAACTGAAAAATGCTTATGCCTTATGAATTACAATGTTTTTGCAATGCTGTAAGAACGTTTTTAATGTGTTAGAAGTTATATGCACAAAAACTTATGTTAGGCCTTCAATGCTCAAGATTGTCAGTTTACAGGTTTCTGAGACCAGTAATGTTGAAATAGTGCTTCTGTTCAAATGAAGTGAAATCTAGCCCAAATCTGCTCAAAAGCTTGTCTCTCTATGAGAGAAAGCTGCTTCCTTCAATATTCAGTGCAAATCTTGCCAGACTGAAAGATGCTTATGTCTTATGAAATAAAATGATTTCTGCAATGCGGTGAGACAGTTTTTAATGTGTTAGAAGTTATATGCACAAAAACTTATGTTATAGCTTCAATGCTCAAGATTGTCAGTTTACAGGTTTCTGAGACCAGTAATGTTGAAATAGTGCTTCTGTTCAAATGAAGTGAAATCCAGCCCAAATCTGCTCAAAAGCTTGTCTCTCTTTGAGAGAAAGCTGATTCATTCAATATTTAGTGCAAATCTTGCCAAACTGAAAATGCTTATGTCTTATGAAATTAAAATGATTTCTGCAATGCGGTGAGACAGTTTTTAATGTGTTAGAAATTATATGCACAAAAACTTATGTTAGGCCTTCAATACTCAAGATTGTCAGTTTAAAGGTTTCTGAGACCAGTAATGTTGAAATAGTGCTTCTGTTCAAATGAAGTGAAATCTAGCCCAAATCTGCTCAAAAGCTTGTCTCTCTATGAGAGAAAGCTGCTTCATTCAATATTCAGTGCAAATCTTGCCAAACTGAAAGATGCTTATATCTTATGAAATAAAATGATTTCTACAATGCAGTGAGACAGTTTTTAATGTGTTAGAAGTTATATGCACAAAAACATACGTTAGGACTTCAATGCTCAAGATTGTCAGTTTACAGGTTTCTGAGACCAGTAATGTTTAAATAGTGCTTCTGTTCAAATGAAGTGAAATCTAGCCCAAATCTGCTCAAAAGCTTATCTCTCTATGAGAGAAAGCTGCTTCATTCAATATTCAGTGCAAATCTTGCCAAACTGAAAGATTCTTATGCCTTATGAAATACAATGTTTTTGCAATGCTGTAAGACAGTTTTTAATGTGTTAGAAGTTATATGCACAAAACCTTATGTTAGGACTTCAATGCTCAAGATTGTCAGTTTACAGGTTTCTGAGACCAGTAATGTTGAAATAGTGCTACTGTTCAAATAAAGTGAAATCTAGTCCAAATCTGCTCAAAAGCTTGTCTCTCTGTGAGATAGAGCTGCTTCATTCAATGTTCAGTGCAAATCTTGCCAAACTGAAAGATGCTTATGCCTTATGAAATACAATGTTTTTGCAATGCTGTAAGACAGTTTTTAATGTGTTAGAAGTTATATGCACAAAAAGTTATGTTAGGCCTTCAATGCTCAAGATTGTCAGTTTACAGGTTTCTGAGACCAGTAATGTTGAAATAGTGCTTCTGTTCAAATGAAGTGAAATCTACCCCAAATCTGCTCAAAAGCTTGACTCTCTATGAGAGAAAGCTGCTTCATTCAATATTCAGTGCAAATCTTGCCAAACTGAAAGATGCTTATGCCTTATAAAATGCAATGTTTTTGCAATGCTGTAAGACAGTTTTTAATGTGTTAGAAGTTATATGCACAAAACCTTATGTTAGGACTTCAATGCTTAAGATTGTCAGTTTACAGGTTTCTGAGACCAGTAATGTTGAAATAGTGCTACTGTTCAAATAAAGTGAAATCTAACCCAAATCTGCTCAAAAGCTTGTCTCTCTGTGAGATAGAGCTGCTTCATTCAATGTTCAGTGCAAATCTTGCCAAACTGAAAGATGCTTATGCCTTATGAAATACAATGTTTTTGCAATGCTGTAAGACAGTTTTTAATGTGTTAGAAGTTATATGCACAAAAACTTATGTTAGGCCTTCAATGCTCAAGATTGTCAGTTTACAGGTTTCTGAGACCAGTAATGTTGAAATAGTGCTTCTGTTCAAATGAAGTGAAATCTAACCCAAATCTGCTCAAAAGCTTGTCTCTCTATGAGAGAAAGCTGCTTCATTGAATATTCAGTGCAAATCTTGCCAAACTGAAAGATGCTTATGTCTTATGAAATACAATGTTTTTGCAATGCTGTAAGACAGTTTTTAATGTGTTAGAAGTTATATGCACAAAAACTTATGTTAGGCCTTCAATGCTCAAGATTGTCAGTTTACAGGTTTCTGAGACCAGTAATGTTGAAATAGTGCTTCTGTTCAAATGAAGTGAAATCTAACCCAAATCTGCTCAAAAGCTTGTCTCTCTATGAGAGAAAGCTGTTTCATTCAATATTCAGTGCAAATCTTGCCAAACTGAAAGATGCTGATGCCTTATGAAATACAATGTTTTTGCAATGCTGTAAGACAGTTTTTAATGTGTTAGAAGTTATATGCACAAAAACTTATGTTAGGCCTTCAATACTCAAGATTGTCAGTTTACAGGTTTCTGAGACCAGTAATGTTGAAAAAGTGTTTCTGTTCAAATGAAGAAAAATCTAGCCCAAATCTGCTCAAAAGCTTGTCTCTCTATGAGAGAAAGCTGCTTCATTCAATATTCAGTGCAAATCTTGCCAAACTGAAAGATGCTGATGCCTTATGAAATACAATGTTTTTGCAATGCTGTAAGACAGTCTTTAATGTGTTAGAAGTTATATGCACAAAAACTTATGTTAGGACTTCAATGCTCAAGATTGTCAGTTTACAGGTTTCTGAGACCAGTAATGTTGAAATAGTGCTTCTGTTCAAATGAAGTGAAATCTAGCCCAAATCTGCTCAAAAGCTTGTCTCTCTATGAGAGAAAGCTGCTTTATTCAATATTCAGTGCAAATCTTGCCAAACTGAAAGATGCTTATATCTTATGAAATAAAATTATTTGTACAATGCAGTGAGACAGTTTTTAATGTGTTAGAAGTTATATGCACAAAAACATACGTTAGGACTTCAATGCTCAAGATTGTCAGTTTACAGGTTTCTGAGACCAGTAATGTTGAAATAGTGCTTCTGTTCAAATGAAGTGAAATCTAGCCCAAATCTGCTCAAAAGCTTGACTCTCTATGAGAGAAAGCTGCTTCATTCAATATTCAGTGCAAATCTTGCCAAACTGAAAGATGCTTATGCCTTATAAAATGCAATGTTTTTGCAATGCTGTAAGACAGTTTTTAATGTGTTAGAAGTTATATGCACAAAACCTTATGTTAGGACTTCAATGCTTAAGATTGTCAGTTTACAGGTTTCTGAGACCAGTAATGTTGAAATAGTGCTACTGTTCAAATAAAATGAAATCTAGCCCAAATCTGCTCAAAATCTTGTCTCTCTGTGAGATAGAGCTGCTTCATTCAATGTTCAGTGCAAATCTTGCCAAACTGAAAGATGCTTATGCCTTATGAAATACAATGTTTTTGCAATGCTGTAAGACAGTTTTTAATGTGTTAGAAGTTATATGCACAAAAACTTATGTTAGGCCTTCAATGCTCAAGATTGTCAGTTTACAGGTTTCTGAGACCAGTAATGTTGAAATAGTGCTTCTGTTCAAATGAAGTGAAATCTAACCCAAATCTGCTCAAAAGCTTGTCTCTCTATGAGAGAAAGCTGTTTCATTCAATATTCAGTGCAAATCTTACCTAACTGAAAGATGCTTATGCCTTATGAAATACAATGTTTTTGCAATGCTGTAAGACAGTTTTTAATGTGTTAGAAGTTATATGCACAAAAACTTATGTTAGGCCTTCAATACTCAAGATTGTCAGTTTACAGGTTTCTGAGACCAGTAATGTTGAAAAAGTGTTTCTGTTCAAATGAAGAGAAATCTAGCCCAAATCTGCTCAAAAGCTTGTCTCTCTATGAGAGAAAGCTGCTTCATTCAATATTCAGTGCAGATCTTGCCAAACTGAAAGATGCTGATGCCTTATGAAATACAATGTTTTTACAATGCTGTAAGACAGTCTTTAATGTGTTAGAAGTTATATGCACAAAAACTTATGTTAGGACTTCAATGCTCAAGATTGTCAGTTTACAGGTTTCTGAGACCAGTAATGTTGAAATAGTGCTTCTGTTCAAATGAAGTGAAATCTAGCCCAAATCTGCTCAAAAGCTTGTCTCTCTATGAGAGAAAGCTGCTTTATTCAATATTCAGTGCAAATCTTGCCAAACTGAAAGATGCTTATATCTTATGAAATAAAATTATTTGTACAATGCAGTGAGACAGTTTTTAATGTGTTAGAAGTTATATGCACAAAAACATACGTTAGGACTTCAATCCTCAAGATTGTCAGTTTACAGGTTTCTGAGACCAGTAATGTTGAAATAGTGCTTCTGTTCAAATGAAGTGAAATCTAGCCCAAATCTGCTCAAAAGCTTTTCTCTCTATGAGAGAAAGCTGCTTCATTCAATATTCAGTGCAAATCTTGCCAAACTGAAAGATTCTTATGCCTTATTTAAGGGAAGTCGTGGCCTAATGGTTAGAGAGTCGGACTCCCAATCGAAAGGTTGTGAGTTCAAGTCCCGGGCCGGCAGGAATTGTGGGTGGGGGGAGTGCATGTACAGTTCTCTCTCCACCCTCAATACCACGACTTAGGTGCCCTTGAGCAAGGCATCGAACCCCCAACTGCTCCCCGGGCGCCGCAGCATAAAAGGCTGCCCACTGCTCCGGGTGTGTGCTCACAGTGTGTGTGTGTGTGTTCACTGCTCTGTGTGTGTGCACTTCGGATGGGTTAAATGCAGAGCACAAATTCTGAGTATGGGTCACCATACTTGGCTGAATGTCACTTCACTCACTCACACTTATGAAATACAATGTTTTTGCAATGCTGTAAGACAGTTTTTAATGTGTTAGAAGTTATATGCACAAAAACATACGTTAGGACTTCAATGCTCAAGATTGTCAGTTTACAGGTTTCTGAGACCAGTAATGTTGAAATAGTGCTTCTGTTCAAATGAAGTGTAATCTAGCCCAAATCTGCTCAAAAGCTTGACTCTCAATGATAGACAGCTGCTTCATTCAATATTCAGTGCAAATCTTGCCAAACTGAAAGATTCTTATGCCTTATGAAATACAATGTTTTTGCAATGCTGTAAGACAGTTTTTAATGTGTTAGAAGTTATATGCACAAAACCTTATGTTAGGACTTCAATGCTCAAGATTGTCAGTTTACAGGTTTCTGAGACCAGTAATGTTGAAATAGTGCTTCTGTTCAAATAAAGTGAAATCTAGCCCAAATCTGCTCAAAAGCTTATCTCTCTGTGAGATAGAGCTGCTTCATTCAATATTCAGTGCAAATCTTGCAAAACTGAAAGATGCTTATGTCTTATGAAATAAAATGATATCTGCAATGCGGTGAAACCGTTTTTAATGTGTTAGAAGTTATATGCACAAAAACTTATGTTAGGCCTTCAATACTCAAGATTGTCAGTTTACAGGTTTCTGAGACCAGTAATGTTGAAATAGTGTTTCTGTTCAAATGTAGAGAAATCTAGCCCAAATCTGCTCAAAAGCTTGTCTCTCTATGAGAGAAAGCTGCTTCATTACAATATTCAGTGCAAATCTTGCCAAACTGAAAGATGCTTATGCCTTATGAAATACAATGTTTTTGCAATGCTGTAAGACAGTTTTTAATGTGTTAGAAGTTATATGCACAAAAACTTATGTTATAGCTTCAATGCTCAAGATTGTCAGTTTACAGGTTTCGGAGACCAGTAATGTTGAAATAGTGCTTCTGTTCAAAGGAAGTGAAATCTAGCCCAAATCTGCTCAAAAGCTTGTCTCTCTATGAGAGAAAGCTGCTTCATTACAATATTCAGTGCAAATCTTGCCAAACTGAAAGATGCTTATGCCTTATGAAATACAATGTTTTTGCAATGCTGTAAGACAGTTTTTAATGTGTTAGAAGTTATATGCACAAAAACTTATGTTAGGCCTTCAATGCTCAAGATTGTCAGTTTACAGGTTTCTGAGACCAGTAATGTTGAAATAGTGCTTCTGTTCAAATGAAGTGAATTCTAGCCCAAATCTGCTCAAAAGCTTGGCTCTCTTTGAGAGAAAGCTGATTCATTCAATATTCAGTGCAAATCTTGCCAAACTGAAAAATGCTTATGCCTTATGAAATACAATGTTTTTGCAATGCTGTAAGAACGTTTTTAATGTGTTAGAAGTTATATGCACAAAAACTTATGTTAGGCCTTCAATGCTCAAGATTGTCAGTTTACAGGTTTCTGAGACCAGTAATGTTGAAATAGTGCTACTGTTCAAATGAAGTGAAATCCAGCACAAATCTGCTCAAAAGCTTGTCTCTCTTTGAGAGAAAGCTGATTCATTCAATATTCAGTGCAAATCTTGCCAAACTGAAAATGCTTATGTCTTATGAAATAAAATGATTTCTGCAATGCGGTGAGACAGTTTTTAATGTGTTAGAAATTATATGCACAAAAACTTATGTTAGGCCTTCAATACCCAAGATTGTCAGTTTAAAGGTTTCTGAGACCAGTAATGTTGAAATAGTGCTTCTGTTCAAATAAAGTGAAATCTAGCCCAAATCTGCTTAAAAGCTTGTCTCTCTATGAGAGAAAGCTGCTTCATTCAATATTCAGTGCAAATCTTGCCAAACTGAAAGATACTTGTCTTATGAAATAAAATGATTTCTGCAATGCGGTGAGACAGTTTTTAATGTGTTAGAAGTTATATGCACAAAAACTTATGTTAGACCTTCAATACTCAAGATTGTCAGTTTACAGGTTTCTGAGACCAGTAATGTTGAAATAGTGCTTCTGTTCAAATGAAGTGAAATCTAGCCCAAATCTGCTCAAAAGCTTGTCTCTCTATGAGAGAAAGCTGCTTTATTCAATATTCAGTGCAAATCTTGCCAAACTGAAAGATGCTGATGCCTTATGAAATACAATGTTTTTGCAATGCTGTAAGACAGTTTTTAATGTGTTAGAAGTTATATGCACAAAAACTTATGTTAGGACTTCAATGCTCAAGATTGTCAGTTTACAGGTTTCTGAGACCAGTAATGTTGAAATAGTGCTTCTGTTCAAATGAAGTGAAATCTAGCCCAAATCTGCTCAAAAGCTTGTCTCTCTATGAGAGAAAGCTGCTTTATTCAATATTCAGTGCAAATCTTGCCAAACTGAAAGATGCTTATATCTTATGAAATAAAATGATTTCTACAATGCAGTGAGACAGTTTTTAATGTGTTAGAAGTTATATGCACAAAAACATACGTTAGGACTTCAATGCTCAAGATTGTCAGTTTACAGGTTTCTGAGACCAGTAATGTTTAAATAGTTGCTTCTGTTCAAATGAAGTGAAATCTAGCCCAAATCTGCTCAAAAGCTTATCTCTCTATGAGAGAAAGCTGCTTCATTCAATATTCAGTGCAAATCTTGCCAAACTGAAAGATTCTTATGCCTTATGAAATACAATGTTTTTGCAATGCTGTAAGACAGTTTTTAATGTGTTAGAAGTTATATGCACAAAACCTTATGTTAGGACTTCAATGCTCAAGATTGTCAGTTTACAGGTTTCTGAGACCAGTAATGTTGAAATAGTGCTTCTGTTCAAATAAAGTGAAATCTAGCCCAAATCTGTTCAAAAGCTTATCTCTCTGTGAGATAGAGCTGCTTCATTCAATATTCAGTGCAAATCTTGCAAAACTGAAAGATGCTTATGTCTTATGAAATAAAATGATTTCTACAATGCAGTGAGACAGTTTTTAATGTGTTAGAAGTTATATGCACAAAAACATACGTTAGGACTTCAATGCTCAAGATTGTCAGTTTACAGGTTTCTGAGACCAGTAATGTTGAAATAGTGCTTCTGTTCAAATGAAGTGAAATCTAGCCCAAATCTGCTCAAAAGCTTGACTCTCTATGAGAGAAAGCTGCTTCATTCAATATTCAGTGCAAATCTTGCCAAACTGAAAGATGCTTATGCCTTATAAAATGCAATGTTTTTGCAATGCTGTAAGACAGTTTTTAATGTGTTAGAAGTTATATGCACAAAACCTTATGTTAGGACTTCAATGCTTAAGATTGTCAGTTTACAGGTTTCTGAGACCAGTAATGTTGAAATAGTGCTACTGTTCAAATAAAGTGAAATCTAGCCCAAATCTGCTCAAAAGCTTGTCTCTCTGTGAGATAGAGCTGCTTCATTCAATGTTCAGTGCAAATCTTGCCAAACTGAAAGATGCTTATGCCTTATGAAATACAATGTTTTTGCAATGCTGTAAGACAGTTTTTAATGTGTTAGAAGTTATATGCACAAAAACTTATGTTAGGCCTTCAATGCTCAAGATTGTCAGTTTACAGGTTTCTGAGACCAGTAATGTTGAAATAGTGCTTCTGTTCAAATGAAGTGAAATCTAGCCCAAATCTGCTCAAAAGCTTGTCTCTCTATGAGAGAAAGCTGCTTCATTCAATATTCAGTGCAAATCTTGCCAAACTGAAAGATGCTTATGCCTTATGAAATACAATGTTTTTGCAATGCTGTAAGACAGTTTTTAATGTGTTAGAAGTTATATGCACAAAAACTTATGTTAGGCCTTCAATGCTCAAGATTGTCAGTTTACAGGTTTCTGAGACCAGTAATGTTGAAATAGTGCTTCTGTTCAAATGAAGTGAAATCTAACCCAAATCTGCTCAAAAGCTTGTCTCTCTATGAGAGAAAGCTGTTTCATTCAATATTCAGTGCAAATCTTGCCAAACTGAAAGATGCTGATGCCTTATGAAATACAATGTTTTTGCAATGCTGTAAGACAGTTTTTAATGTGTTAGAAGTTATATGCACAAAAACTTATGTTAGGCCTTCAATACTCAAGATTGTCAGTTTACAGGTTTCTGAGACCAGTAATGTTGAAAAAGTGTTTCTGTTCAAATGAAGAGAAATCTAGCCCAAATCTGCTCAAAAGCTTGTCTCTCTATGAGAGAAAGCTGCTTCATTCAATATTCAGTGCAAATCTTGCCAAACTGAAAGATGCTGATGCCTTATGAAATACAATGTTTTTGCAATGCTGTAAGACAGTCTTTAATGTGTTAGAAGTTATATGCACAAAAACTTATGTTAGGACTTCAATGCTCAAGATTGTCAGTTTACAGGTTTCTGAGACCAGTAATGTTGAAATAGTGCTTCTGTTCAAATGAAGTGAAATCTAACCCAAATCTGCTCAAAAGCTTGTCTCTCTATGAGAGAAAGCTGCTTTATTCAATATTCAGTGCAAATCTTGCCAAACTGAAAGATGCTTATATCTTATGAAATAAAATTATTTGTACAATGCAGTGAGACAGTTTTTAATGTGTTAGAAGTTATATGCACAAAAACATACGTTAGGACTTCAATGCTCAAGATTGTCAGTTTACAGGTTTCTGAGACCAGTAATGTTGAAATAGTGCTTCTGTTCAAATGAAGTGAAATCTAGCCCAAATCTGCTCAAAAGCTTGACTCTCTATGAGAGAAAGCTGCTTCATTCAATATTCAGTGCAAATCTTGCCAAACTGAAAGATGCTTATGCCTTATAAAATGCAATGTTTTTGCAATGCTGTAAGACAGTTTTTAATGTGTTAGAAGTTATATGCACAAAACCTTATGTTAGGACTTCAATGCTTAAGATTGTCAGTTTACAGGTTTCTGAGACCAGTAATGTTGAAATAGTGCTACTGTTCAAATAAAGTGAAATCTAGCCCAAATCTGCTCAAAAGCTTGTCTCTCTGTGAGATAGAGCTGCTTCATTCAATGTTCAGTGCAAATCTTGCCAAACTGAAAGATGCTTATGCCTTATGAAATACAATGTTTTTGCAATGCTGTAAGACAGTTTTTAATGTGTTAGAAGTTATATGCACAAAAACTTATGTTAGGCCTTCAATGCTCAATATTGTCAGTTTACAGGTTTCTGAGACCAGTAATGTTGAAATAGTGCTTCTGTTCAAATGAAGTGAAATCTAGCCCAAATCTGCTCAAAAGCTTGTCTCTCTATGAGAGAAAGCTGCTTCATTCAATATTCAGTGCAAATCTTGCCAAACTGAAAGATGCTTATGCCTTATGAAATACAATGTTTTTGCAATGCTGTAAGACAGTTTTTAATGTGTTAGAAGTTATATGCACAAAAACTTATGTTAGGCCTTCAATGCTCAAGATTGTCAGTTTACAGGTTTCTGAGACCAGTAATGTTGAAATAGTGCTTCTGTTCAAATGAAGTGAAATCTAACCCAAATCTGCTCAAAAGCTTGTCTCTCTATGAGAGAAAGCTGTTTCATTCAATATTCAGTGCAAATCTTGCCAAACTGAAAGATGCTGATGCCTTATGAAATACAATGTTTTTGCAATGCTGTAAGACAGTTTTTAATGTGTTAGAAGTTATATGCACAAAAACTTATGTTAGGCCTTCAATACTCAAGATTGTCAGTTTACAGGTTTCTGAGACCAGTAATGTTGAAAAAGTGTTTCTGTTCAAATGAAGAGAAATCTAGCCCAAATCTGCTCAAAAGCTTGTCTCTCTATGAGAGAAAGCTGCTTCATTCAATATTCAGTGCAAATCTTACCAAACTGAAAGATGCTTATGCCTTATGAAATACAATGTTTTTGCAATGCTGTAAGACAGTTTTTAATGTGTTAGAAGTTATATGCACAAAAACTTATGTTAGGCCTTCAATGCTCAAGATTGTCAGTTTACAGGTTTCTGAGACCAGTAATGTTGAAATAGTGCTTCTGTTCAAATGAAGTGAAATCTAGCCCAAATCTGCTCAAAAGCTTGTCTCTCTATGAGAGAAAGCTGCTTTATTCAATATTCAGTGCAAATCTTGCCAAACTGAAAGATGCTTATATCTTATGAAATAAAATTATTTGTACAATGCAGTGAGACAGTTTTTAATGTGTTAGAAGTTATATGCACAAAAACATACGTTAGGACTTCAATGCTCAAGATTGTCAGTTTACAGGTTTCTGAGACCAGTAATGTTGAAATAGTGCTTCTGTTCAAATGAAGTGAAATCTAGCCCAAATCTGCTCAAAAGCTTTTCTCTCTATGAGAGAAAGCTGCTTCATTCAATATTCAGTGCAAATCTTGCCAAACTGAAAGATTCTTATGCCTTATGAAATACAATGTTTTTGCAATGCTGTAAGACAGTTTTTAATGTGTTAGAAGTTATATGCACAAAAACATACGTTAGGACTTCAATGCTCAAGATTGTCAGTTTACAGGTTTCTGAGACCAGTAATGTTGAAATAGTGCTTCTGTTCAAATGAAGTGTAATCTAGCCCAAATCTGCTCAAAAGCTTGACTCTCAATGATAGACAGCTGCTTCATTCAATATTCAGTGCAAATCTTGCCAAACTGAAAGATTCTTATGCCTTATGAAATACAATGTTTTTGCAATGCTGTAAGACAGTTTTTAATGTGTTAGAAGTTATATGCACAAAACCTTATGTTAGGACTTCAATGCTCAAGATTGTCAGTTTACAGGTTTCTGAGACCAGTAATGTTGAAATAGTGCTTCTGTTCAAATAAAGTGAAATCTAGCCCAAATCTGCTCAAAAGCTTATCTCTCTGTGAGATAGAGCTGCTTCATTCAATATTCAGTGCAAATCTTGCAAAACTGAAAGATGCTTATGTCTTATGAAATAAAATGATTTCTGCAATGCGGTGAGACCGTTTTTAATGTGTTAGAAGTTATATGCACAAAAACATATGTTAGGCCTTCAATACTCAAGATTGTCAGTTTACAGGTTTCTGAGACCAGTAATGTTGAAATAGTGTTTCTGTTCAAATGTAGAGAAATCTAGCCCAAATCTGCTCAAAAGCTTGTCTCTCTATGAGAGAAAGCTGCTTCATTACAATATTCAGTGCAAATCTTGCCAAACTGAAAGATGCTTATGCCTTATGAAATACAATGTTTTTGCAATGCTGTAAGACAGTTTTTAATGCGTTAGAAGTTATATGCACAAAAACTTATGTTATAGCTTCAATGCTCAAGATTGTCTGTTTACAGGTTTCGGAGACCAGTAATGTTGAAATAGTGCTTCTGTTCAAATGAAGTGAAATCTAGCCCAAATCTGCTCAAAAGCTTGTCTCTCTATGAGAGAAAGCTGCTTCATTACAATATTCAGTGCAAATCTTGCCAAACTGAAAGATGCTTATGCCTTATGAAATACAATGTTTTTGCAATGCTGTAAGACAGTTTTTAAGGTGTTAGAAGTTATATGCACAAAAACTTATGTTAGGCCTTCAATGCTCAAGATTGTCAGTTTACAGGTTTCTGAGACCAGTAATGTTGAAATAGTGCTTCTGTTCAAATGAAGTGAATTCTAGCCCAAATCTGCTCAAAAGCTTGGCTCTCTTTGAGAGAAAGCTGATTCATTCAATATTCAGTGCAAATCTTGCCAAACTGAAAAATGCTTATGCCTTATGAAATACAATGTTTTTGCAATGCTGTAAGAACGTTTTTAATGTGTTAGAAGTTATATGCACAAAAACTTATGTTAGGCCTTCAATGCTCAAGATTGTCAGTTTACAGGTTTCTGAGACCAGTAATGTTGAAATAGTGCTTCTGTTCAAATGAAGTGAAATCTAGCCCAAATCTGCTCAAAAGCTTGTCTGTCTATGAGAGAAAGCTGCTTTCTTCAATATTCAGTGCAAATCTTGCCAAACTGAAAGATGCTTATGTCTTATGAAATAAAATGATTTCTGCAATGCGGTGAGACAGTTTTTAATGTGTTAGAAGTTATATGCACAAAAACTTATGTTATAGCTTCAATGCTCAAGATTGTCAGTTTACAGGTTTCTGAGACCAGTAATGTTGAAATAGTGCTTCTGTTCAAATAAAAGTGAAATCCAGCCCAAATCTGCTCAAAAGCTTGTCTCTCTTTGAGAGAAAGCTGATTCATTCAATATTCAGTGCAAATCTTGCCAAACTGAAAATGCTTATGTCTTATGAAATAAAATGATTTCTGCAATGCGGTGAGACAGTTTTTAATGTGTTAGAAATTATATGCACAAAAACTTATGTTAGGCCTTCAATACTCAAGATTGTCAGTTTAAAGGTTTCTGAGACCAGTAATGTTGAAATAGTGCTTCTGTTCAAATGAAGTGAAATCTAGCCCAAATCTGCTCAAAAGCTTGTCTCTCTATGAGAGAAAGCTGCTTCATTCAATATTCAGTGCAAATCTTGCCAAACTGAAAGATACTTGTCTTATGAAATAAAATGATTTCTGCAATGCGGTGAGACAGTTTTTAATGTGTTAGAAGTTATATGCACAAAAACTTATGTTAGACCTTCAATACTCAAGATTGTCAGTTTACAGGTTTCTGAGACCAGTAATGTTGAAATAGTGCTTCTGTTCAAATGAAGTGAAATCTAGCCCAAATCTGCTCAAAAGCTTGTCTCTCTATGAGAGAAAGCTGCTTTATTCAATATTCAGTGCAAATCTTGCCAAACTGAAAGATGCTGATGCCTTATGAAATACAATGTTTTTGCAATGCTGTAAGACAGTTTTTAATGTGTTAGAAGTTATATGCACAAAAACTTATGTTAGGACTTCAATGCTCAAGATTGTCAGTTTACAGGTTTCTGAGACCAGTAATGTTGAAATAGTGCTTCTGTTCAAATGAAGTGAAATCTAGCCCAAATCTGCTCAAAAGCTTGTCTCTCTATGAGAGAAAGCTGCTTTATTCAATATTCAGTGCAAATCTTGCCAAACTGAAAGATGCTTATATCTTATGAAATAAAATGATTTCTACAATGCAGTGAGACAGTTTTTAATGTGTTAGAAGTTATATGCACAAAAACATACGTTAGGACTTCAATGCTCAAGATTGTCAGTTTACAGGTTTCTGAGACCAGTAATGTTTAAATAGTTGCTTCTGTTCAAATGAAGTGAAATCTAGCCCAAATCTGCTCAAAAGCTTATCTCTCTATGAGAGAAAGCTGCTTCATTCAATATTCAGTGCAAATCTTGCCAAACTGAAAGATTCTTATGCCTTATGAAATACAATGTTTTTGCAATGCTGTAAGACAGTTTTTAATGTGTTAGAAGTTATATGCACAAAACCTTATGTTAGGACTTCAATGCTCAAGATTGTCAGTTTACAGGTTTCTGAGACCAGTAATGTTGAAATAGTGCTTCTGTTCAAATAAAGTGAAATCTAGCCCAAATCTGTTCAAAAGCTTATCTCTCTGTGAGAGAAAGCTGTTTCATTCAATATTCAGTGCAAATCTTGCCAAACTGAAAGATGCTGATGCCTTATGAAATACAATGTTTTTGCAATGCTGTAAGACAGTTTTTAATGTGTTAGAAGTTATATGCACAAAAACTTATGTTAGGCCTTCAATACTCAAGATTGTCAGTTTACAGGTTTCTGAGACCAGTAATGTTGAAAAAGTGTTTCTGTTCAAATGAAGAGAAATCTAGCCCAAATCTGCTCAAAAGCTTGTCTCTCTATGAGAGAAAGCTGCTTCATTCAATATTCAGTGCAAATCTTGCCAAACTGAAAGATGCTGATGCCTTATGAAATACAATGTTTTTGCAATGCTGTAAGACAGTCTTTAATGTGTTAGAAGTTATATGCACAAAAACTTATGTTAGGACTTCAATGCTCAAGATTGTCAGTTTACAGGTTTCTGAGACCAGTAATGTTGAAATAGTGCTTCTGTTCAAATGAAGTGAAATCTAGCCCAAATCTGCTCAAAAGCTTGTCTCTCTATGAGAGAAAGCTGCTTTATTCAATATTCAGTGCAAATCTTGCCAAACTGAAAGATGCTTATATCTTATGAAATAAAATTATTTGTACAATGCAGTGAGACAGTTTTTAATGTGTTAGAAGTTATATGCACAAAAACATACGTTAGGACTTCAATGCTCAAGATTGTCAGTTTACAGGTTTCTGAGACCAGTAATGTTGAAATAGTGCTTCTGTTCAAATGAAGTGAAATCTAGCCCAAATCTGCTCAAAAGCTTGACTCTCTATGAGAGAAAGCTGCTTCATTCAATATTCAGTGCAAATCTTGCCAAACTGAAAGATGCTTATGCCTTATAAAATGCAATGTTTTTGCAATGCTGTAAGACAGTTTTTAATGTGTTAGAAGTTATATGCACAAAACCTTATGTTAGGACTTCAATGCTTAAGATTGTCAGTTTACAGGTTTCTGAGACCAGTAATGTTGAAATAGTGCTACTGTTCAAATAAAGTGAAATCTAGCCCAAATCTGCTCAAAATCTTGTCTCTCTGTGAGATAGAGCTGCTTCATTCAATGTTCAGTGCAAATCTTGCCAAACTGAAAGATGCTTATGCCTTATGAAATACAATGTTTTTGCAATGCTGTAAGACAGTTTTTAATGTGTTAGAAGTTATATGCACAAAAACTTATGTTAGGCCTTCAATGCTCAAGATTGTCAGTTTACAGGTTTCTGAGACCAGTAATGTTGAAATAGTGCTTCTGTTCAAATGAAGTGAAATCTAACCCAAATCTGCTCAAAAGCTTGTCTCTCTATGAGAGAAAGCTGTTTCATTCAATATTCAGTGCAAATCTTGCCAAACTGAAAGATGCTGATGCCTTATGAAATACAATGTTTTTGCAATGCTGTAAGACAGTTTTTAATGTGTTAGAAGTTATATGCACAAAAACTTATGTTAGGCCTTCAATACTCAAGATTGTCAGTTTACAGGTTTCTGAGACCAGTAATGTTGAAAAAGTGTTTCTGTTCAAATGAAGAGAAATCTAGCCCAAATCTGCTCAAAAGCTTGTCTCTCTATGAGAGAAAGCTGCTTCATTCAATATTCAGTGCAAATCTTGCCAAACTGAAAGATGCTGATGCCTTATGAAATACAATGTTTTTACAATGCTGTAAGACAGTCTTTAATGTGTTAGAAGTTATATGCACAAAAACTTATGTTAGGACTTCAATGCTCAAGATTGTCAGTTTACAGGTTTCTGAGACCAGTAATGTTGAAATAGTGCTTCTGTTCAAATGAAGTGAAATCTAGCCCAAATCTGCTCAAAAGCTTGTCTCTCTGTGAGATAGAGCTGCTTCATTCAATATTCAGTGCAAATCTTGCAAAACTGAAAGATGCTTATGTCTTATGAAATAAAATGATTTCTGCAATGCGGTGAGACCGTTTTTAATGTGTTAGAAGTTATATGCACAAAAACTTATGTTAGGCCTTCAATACTCAAGATTGTCAGTTTACAGGTTTCTGAGACCAGTAATGTTGAAATAGTGCTTCTGTTCAAATGAAGTGAATTCTAGCCCAAATCTGCTCAAAAGCTTGGCTCTCTTTGAGAGAAAGCTGATTCATTCAATATTCAGTGCAAATCTTGCCAAACTGAAAAATGCTTATGCCTTATGAAATACAATGTTTTTGCAATGCTGTAAGAACGTTTTTAATGTGTTAGAAGTTATATGCACAAAAACTTATGTTAGGCCTTCAATGCTCAAGATTGTCAGTTTACAGGTTTCTGAGACCAGTAATGTTGAAATAGTGCTTCTGTTCAAATGAAGTGAAATCTAGCCCAAATCTGCTCAAAAGCTTGTCTCTCTATGAGAGAAAGCTGCTTCCTTCAATATTCAGTGCAAATCTTGCCAAACTGAAAGATGCTTATGTCTTATGAAATAAAATGACTTCTGCAATGCGGTGAGACAGTTTTTAATGTGTTAGAAGTTATATGCACAAAAACTTATGTTATAGCTTCAATGCTCAAGATTGTCAGTTTACAGGTTTCTGAGACCAGTAATGTTGAAATAGTGCTTCTGTTCAAATGAAGTGAAATCCAGCCCAAATCTGCTCAAAAGCTTGTCTCTCTTTGAGAGAAAGCTGATTCATTCAATATTCAGTGCAAATCTTGCCAAACTGAAAATGCTTATGTCTTATGAAATAAAATGATTTCTGCAATGCGCTGAGACAGTTTTTAATGTGTTAGAAATTATATGCACAAAAACTTATGTTAGGCCTTCAATACTCAAGATTGTCAGTTTAAAGGTTTCTGAGACCAGTAATGTTGAAATAGTGCTTCTGTTCAAATGAAGTGAAATCTAGCCCAAATCTGCTCAAAAGCTTGTCTCTCTATGAGAGAAAGCTGCTTCATTCAATATTCAGTGCAAATCTTGCCAAACTGAAAGATACTTGTCTTATGAAATAAAATGATTTCTGCAATGCGGTGAGACAGTTTTTAATGTGTTAGAAGTTATATGCACAAAAACTTATGTTAGACCTTCAATACTCAAGATTGTCAGTTTACAGGTTTCTGAGACCAGTAATGTTGAAATAGTGCTTCTGTTCAAATGAAGTGAAATCTAGCCCAAATCTGCTCAAAAGCTTGTCTCTCTATGAGAGAAAGCTGCTTTATTCAATATTCAGTGCAAATCTTGCCAAACTGAAAGATTCTTATGCCTTATGAAATACAATGTTTTTGCAATGCTGTAAGACAGTTTTTAATGTGTTAGAAGTTATATGCACAAAACCTTATGTTAGGACTTCAATGCTCAAGATTGTCAGTTTACAGGTTTCTGAGACCAGTAATGTTGAAATAGTGCTACTGTTCAAATAAAGTGAAATCTAGTCCAAATCTGCTCAAAAGCTTGTCTCTCTGTGAGATAGAGCTGCTTCATTCAATGTTCAGTGCAAATCTTGCCAAACTGAAAGATGCTTATGCCTTATGAAATACAATGTTTTTGCAATGCTGTAAGACAGTTTTTAATGTGTTAGAAGTTATATGCACAAAAAGTTATGTTAGGCCTTCAATGCTCAAGATTGTCAGTTTACAGGTTTCTGAGACCAGTAATGTTGAAATAGTGCTTCTGTTCAAATGAAGTGAAATCTAGCCCAAATCTGCTCAAAAGCTTGACTCTCTATGAGAGAAAGCTGCTTCATTCAATATTCAGTGCAAATCTTGCCAAACTGAAAGATGCTTATGCCTTATAAAATGCAATGTTTTTGCAATGCTGTAAGACAGTTTTTAATGTGTTAGAAGTTATATGCACAAAACCTTATGTTAGGACTTAAATGCTTAAGATTGTCAGTTTACAGGTTTCTGAGACCAGTAATGTTGAAATAGTGCTACTGTTCAAATAAAGTGAAATCTAGCCCAAATCTGCTCAAAAGCTTGTCTCTCTGTGAGATAGAGCTGCTTCATTCAATGTTCAGTGCAAATCTTGCCAAACTGAAAGATGCTTATGCCTTATGAAATACAATGTTTTTGCAATGCTGTAAGACAGTTTTTAATGTGTTAGAAGTTATATGCACAAAAACTTATGTTAGGCCTTCAATGCTCAAGATTGTCAGTTTACAGGTTTCTGAGACCAGTAATGTTGAAATAGTGCTTCTGTTCAAATGAAGTGAAATCTAGCCCAAATCTGCTCAAAAGCTTGTCTCTCTATGAGAGAAAGCTGCTTCATTCAATATTCAGTGCAAATCTTGCCAAACTGAAAGATGCTTATGCCTTATGAAATACAATGTTTTTGCAATGCTGTAAGACAGTTTTTAATGTGTTAGAAGTTATATGCACAAAAACTTATGTTAGGCCTTCAATGCTCAAGATTGTCAGTTTACAGGTTTCTGAGACCAGTAATGTTGAAATAGTGCTTCTGTTCAAATGAAGTGAAATCTAACCCAAATCTGCTCAAAAGCTTGTCTCTCTATGAGAGAAAGCTGTTTCATTCAATATTCAGTGCAAATCTTGCCAAACTGAAAGATGCTGATGCCTTATGAAATACAATGTTTTTGCAATGCTGTAAGACAGTTTTTAATGTGTTAGAAGTTATATGCACAAAAACATACGTTAGGACTTCAATGCTCAAGATTGTCAGTTTACAGGTTTCTGAGACCAGTAATGTTGAAATAGTGCTTCTGTTCAAATGAAGTGAAATCTAGCCCAAATCTGCTCAAAAGCTTGACTCTCTATGAGAGAAAGCTGCTTCATTCAATATTCAGTGCAAATCTTGCCAAACTGAAAGATGCTTATGCCTTATAAAATGCAATGTTTTTGCAATGCTGTAAGACAGTTTTTAATGTGTTAGAAGTTATATGCACAAAACCTTATGTTAGGACTTTAATGCTTAAGATTGTCAGTTTACAGGTTTCTGAGACCAGTAATGTTGAAATAGTGCTACTGTTCAAATAAAGTGAAATCTAGCCCAAATCTGCTCAAAATCTTGTCTCTCTGTGAGATAGAGCTGCTTCATTCAATGTTCAGTGCAAATCTTGCCAAACTGAAAGATGCTTATGCCTTATGAAATACAATGTTTTTGCAATGCTGTAAGACAGTTTTTAATGTGTTAGAAGTTATATGCACAAAAACTTATGTTAGGCCTTAAATGCTCAAGATTGTCAGTTTACAGGGTTCTGAGACCAGTAATGTTGAAATAGTGCTTCTGTTCAAATGAAGTGAAATCTAGCCCAAATCTGCTCAAAAGCTTGTCTCTCTATGAGAGAAAGCTGCTTCATTCAATATTCAGTGCAAATCTTACCAAACTGAAAGATGCTTATGCCTTATGAAATACAATGTTTTTGCAATGCTGTAAGACAGTTTTTAATGTGTTAGAAGTTATATGCACAAAAACTTATGTTAGGCCTTCAATGCTCAAGATTGTCAGTTTACAGGTTTCTGAGACCAGTAATGTTGAAATAGTGCTTCTGTTCAAATGAAGTGAAATCTAACCCAAATCTGCTCAAAAGCTTGTCTCTCTATGAGAGAAAGCTGTTTCATTCAATATTCAGTGCAAATCTTGCCAAACTGAAAGATGCTGATGCCTTATGAAATACAATGTTTTTGCAATGCTGTAAGACAGTTTTTAATGTGTTAGAAGTTATATGCACAAAAACTTATGTTAGGCCTTCAATACTCAAGATTGTCAGTTTACAGGTTTCTTAGACCAGTAATGTTGAAAAAGTGTTTCTGTTCAAATGAAGAGAAATCTAGCCCAAATCTGCTCAAAAGCTTGTCTCTCTATGAGAGAAAGCTGCTTCATTCAATATTCAGTGCAAATCTTGCCAAACTGAAAGATGCTGATGCCTTATGAAATACAATGTTTTTACAATGCTGTAAGACAGTCTTTAATGTGTTAGAAGTTATATGCACAAAAACTTATGTTAGGACTTCAATGCTCAAGATTGTCAGTTTACAGGTTTCTGAGACCAGTAATGTTGAAATAGTGCTTCTGTTCAAATGAAGTGAAATCTAGCCCAAATCTGCTCAAAAGCTTGTCTCTCTATGAGAGAAAGCTGCTTTATTCATTATTCAGTGCAAATCTTGCCAAACTGAAAGATGCTTATATCTTATGAAATAAAATTATTTGTACAATGCAGTGAGACAGTTTTTAATGTGTTAGAAGTTATATGCACAAAAACATACGTTAGGACTTCAATGCTCAAGATTGTCAGTTTACAGGTTTCTGAGACCAGTAATGTTGAAATAGTGCTTCTGTTCAAATGAAGTGAAATCTAGCCCAAATCTGCTCAAAAGCTTTTCTCTCTATGAGAGAAAGCTGCTTCATTCAATATTCAGTGCAAATCTTGCCAAACTGAAAGATTCTTATGCCTTATGAAATACAATGTTTTTGCAATGCTGTAAGACAGTTTTTAATGTGTTAGAAGTTATATGCACAAAAACATACGTTAGGACTTCAATGCTCAAGATTGTCAGTTTACAGGTTTCTGAGACCAGTAATGTTGAAATAGTGCTTCTGTTCAAATGAAGTGTAATCTAGCCCAAATCTGCTCAAAAGCTTGACTCTCAATGATAGACAGCTGCTTCATTCAATATTCAGTGCAAATCTTGCCAAACTGAAAGATTCTTATGCCTTATGAAATACAATGTTTTTGCAATGCTGTAAGACAGTTTTTAATGTGTTAGAAGTTATATGCACAAAACCTTATTTTAGGACTTCAATGCTCAAGATTGTCAGTTTACAGGTTTCTGAGACCAGTAATGTTGAAATAGTGCTTCTGTTCAAATAAAGTGAAATCTAGCCCAAATCTGCTCAAAAGCTTATCTCTCTGTGAGAGAGAGCTGCTTCATTCAAAATTCAGTGCAAATCTTGCAAAACTGAAAGATGCTTATGTCTTATGAAATAAAATGATTTCTGCAATGCGGTGAGACCGTTTTTAATGTGTTAGAAGTTATACGCACAAAAACTTATGTTAGGCCTTCAATACTCAAGATTGTCAGTTTACAGGTTTCTGAGACCAGTAATGTTGAAATAGTGTTTCTGTTCAAATGTAGAGAAATCTAGCCCAAATCTGCTCAAAAGCTTGTCTCTCTATGAGAGAAAGCTGCTTCATTACAATATTCAGTGCAAATCTTGCCAAACTGAAAGATGCTTATGCCTTATGAAATACAATGTTTTTGCAATGCTGTAAGACAGTTTTTAATGTGTTAGAAGTTATATGCACAAAAACTTATGTTATAGCTTCAATGCTCAAGATTGTCAGTTTACAGGTTTCGGAGACCAGTAATGTTGAAATAGTGCTTCTGTTCAAATGAAGTGAAATCTAGCCCAAATCTGCTCAAAAGCTTGTCTCTCTATGAGAGAAAGCTGCTTCATTACAATATTCAGTGCAAATCTTGCCAAACTGAAAGATGCTTATGCCTTATGAAATACAATGTTTTTGCAATGCTGTAAGACAGTTTTTAATGTGTTAGAAGTTATATGCACAAAAACTTATGTTAGGCCTTCAATGCTCAAGATTGTCAGTTTACAGGTTTCTGAGACCAGTAATGTTGAAATAGTGCTTCTGTTCAAATGAAGTGAATTCTAGCCCAAATCTGCTCAAACGCTTGGCTCTCTTTGAGAGAAAGCTGCTTCATTCAATATTCAGTGCAAATCTTGCCAAACTGAAAGATGCTTATGCCTTATGAAATACAATGTTTTTGCAATGCTGTAAGAACGTTTTTAATGTGTTAGAAGTTATATGCACAAAAACTTATGTTAGGCCTTCAATGCTCAAGATTGTCAGTTTACAGGTTTCTGAGACCAGTAATGTTGAAATAGTGCTTCTGTTCAAATGAAGTGAAATCTAGCCCAAATCTGCTCAAAAGCTTGTCTCTCTATGAGAGAAAGCTGCTTCCTTCAATATTCAGTGCAAATCTTGCCAAACTGAAAGATGCTTATGTCTTATGAAATAAAATGATTTCTGCAATGCGGTGAGACAGTTTTTAATGTGTTAGAAGTTATATGCACAAAAACTTATGTTATAGCTTCAATGCTCAAGATTGTCAGTTTACAGGTTTCTGAGACCAGTAATGTTGAAATAGTGCTTCTGTTCAAATGAAGTGAAATCCAGCCCAAATCTGCTCAAAAGCTTGTCTCTCTTTGAGAGAAAGCTGATTCATTCAATATTCAGTGCAAATCTTGCCAAACTGAAAATGCTTATGTCTTATGAAATAAAATGATTTCTGCAATGCGGTGAGACAGTTTTTAATGTGTTAGAAATTATATGCACAAAAACTTATTTTAGGCCTTCAATACTCAAGATTGTCAGTTTAAAGGTTTCTGAGACCAGTAATGTTGAAATAGTGCTTCTGTTCAAATGAAGTGAAATCTAGCCCAAATCTGCTCAAAAGCTTGTCTCTCTATGAGAGAAAGCTGCTTCATTCAATATTCAGTGCAAATCTTGCCAAACTGAAAGATACTTGTCTTATGAAATAAAATGATTTCTGCAATGCGGTGAGACAGTTTTTAATGTGTTAGAAGTTATATGCACAAAAACTTATGTTAGACCTTCAATACTCAAGATTGTCAGTTTACAGGTTTCTGAGACCAGTAATGTTGAAATAGTGCTTCTGTTCAAATGAAGTGAAATCTAGCCCAAATCTGCTCAAAAGCTTGTCTCTCTATGAGAGAAAGCTGCTTTATTCAATATTCAGTGCAAATCTTGCCAAACTGAAAGATGCTGATGCCTTATGAAATACAATGTTTTTGCAATGCTGTAAGACAGTTTTTAATGTGTTAGAAGTTATATGCACAAAAACTTATGTTAGGACTTCAATGCTCAAGATTGTCAGTTTACAGGTTTCTGAGACCAGTAATGTTGAAATAGTGCTTCTGTTCAAATGAAGTGAAATCTAGCCCAAATCTGCTCAAAAGCTTGTCTCTCTATGAGAGAAAGCTGCTTTATTCAATATTCAGTGCAAATCTTGCCAAACTGAAAGATGCTTATATCTTATGAAATAAAATGATTTCTACAATGCAGTGAGACAGTTTTTAATGTGTTAGAAGTTATATGCACAAAAATATACGTTAGGACTTCAATGCTCAAGATTGTCAGTTTACAGGTTTCTGAGACCAGTAATGTTTAAATAGTGCTTCTGTTCAAATGAAGTGAAATCTAGCCCAAATCTGCTCAAAAGCTTATCTCTCTATGAGAGAAAGCTGCTTCATTCAATATTCAGTGCAAATCTTGCCAAACTGAAAGATTCTTATGCCTTATGAAATACAATGTTTTTGCAATGCTGTAAGACAGTTTTTAATGTGTTAGAAGTTATATGCACAAAACCTTATGTTAGGACTTCAATGCTCAAGATTGTCAGTTTACAGGTTTCTGAGACCAGTAATGTTGAAATAGTGCTTCTGTTCAAATAAAGTGAAATCTAGCCCAAATCTGTTCAAAAGCTTATCTCTCTGTGAGATAGAGCTGCTTCATTCAATATTCAGTGCAAATCTTGCAAAACTGAAAGATGCTTATGTCTTATGAAATAAAATGATTTCTGCAATGCGGTGAGACCGTTTTTAATGTGTTAGAAGTTATATGCACAAAAACTTATGTTAGGCCTTCAATACTCAAGATTGTCAGTTTACAGGTTTCTGAGACCAGTAATGTTGAAATAGTGTTTCTGTTCAAATGAAGAGAAATCTAGCCCAAATCTGCTCAAAAGCTTGTCTCTCTATGAGAGAAAGCTGCTTCATTACAATATTCAGTGCAAATCTTGCCAAACTGAAAGATGCTTATGCCTTATGAAATACAATGTTTTTGCAATGCTGTAAGACAGTTTTTAATGTGTTAGAAGTTATATGCACAAAAACTTATGTTATAGCTTCAATGCTCAAGATTGTCAGTTTACAGGTTTCGGAGACCAGTAATGTTGAAATAGTGCTTCTGTTCAAATGAAGTGAAATCTAGCCCAAATTTGCTCAAAAGCTTGTCTCTCTATGAGAGAAAGCTGCTTCATTACAATATTCAGTGCAAATCTTGCCAAACTGAAAGATGCTTATGCCTTATGAAATACAATGTTTTTGCAATGCTGTAAGACAGTTTTTAATGTGTTAGAAGTTATATGCACAAAAACTTATGTTAGGCCTTCAATGCTCAAGATTGTCAGTTTACAGGTTTCTGAGACCAGTAATGTTGAAATAGTGCTTCTGTTCAAATGAAGTGAAATCTAGCCCAAATCTGCTCAAAAGCTTGGCTCTCTTTGAGAGAAAGCTGATTCATTCAATATTCAGTGCAAATCTTGCCAAACTGAAAAATGCTTATGCCTTATGAAATACAATGTTTTTGCAATGCTGTAAGAACGTTTTTAATGTGTTAGAAGTTATATGCACAAAAACTTATGTTAGGCCTTCAATGCTCAAGATTGTCAGTTTACAGGTTTCTGAGACCAGTAATGTTGAAATAGTGCTTCTGTTCAAATGAAGTTAAATCTAGCCCAAATCTGCTCAAAAGCTTGTCTCTCTATGAGAGAAAGCTGCTTCCTTCAATATTCAGTGCAAATCTTGCCAAACTGAAAGATGCTTATGTCTTATGAAATAAAATAATTTCTGCAATGCGGTGAGACAGTTTTTAATGTGTTAGAAGTTATATGCACAAAAACGTCCCAAGGTTACGTATGTAACCCTAGTTCCTTGAAGGAACGAGACGCTGCGTCGAAACGCTTTTGGGGAACGTCCCTGACGAGACCGACTCTGAATATCGTGTGCAATCAGTCCATCAGAAAGGCGTGACGTCATGGGCGGGGTGACGTAGCGACCAGGAAGCTATAAAAGCACGTGCCGTGCAGCTGGCTTCAGCTTCGAGTAGGGAAGCAAGCGCCAGCAGGGGTGCCGGGAGTATGGCTCTGCGACGCAGCGTCTCGTTCCTTCAAGGAACTAGGGTTACATACGTAACCTTGGGACGTTCCTTTTCAGGAACTCGAGCTGCGTCGAAACGCTTTTGGGGAACGATGTGCCAACGCTGCCAGACTTCCAAATCCCTGCCTAGTGTGTAGTCAAAAGAGCACAGCTAAGACGAGAGGACAGAAGAGCCCGGCGTGGCTCGCATGTCAAGATCGTAAAATCGGACAAATGTGGAGGGCGTGGACCACCCCGCAGCGTTGCAGATGTCCAAGAGGGACACACCTGCTGAGAAGGCCTTGGAGGCCGCCATACTCCGAGTAGAGTGAGCCTTGGCCCCCAAAGGGGGGGGAAGACCAGAGGACTCATAGGAGAGGTTGATAGCCTCGACTATCCAACGACTAAGGGTCTGCTTGGTGGCAGGAGAACCCTTGTTAGAAGGACCGTAGCAAACAAGCAATTGGTCTGATTTTCTCCACAGGGCAGCTCTGTGGACGTATGCGTCCAGTGCTCGCACTGGACACATACAGTTTAGCTTCTCTTGGTCGTGCTCCCGAAAGGGAGGAGGACAGAAGGCCTGCAGTACGATAGGCTGTGGTGTAACAGAGGGAACCTTCGGAACGTAACCCGCTCGAGGGTATAAAAATGCTTTGGCCATACCAGGGGCAAAGTCTAAGTAGGTAGGGGCCACCGAAAGGGCCTGAAGATCTCCAACTCTCTTTAGTGAGGTGATTGCCAGTAATAGGGCAGTTTTAAGTGTCAGATGTCTATCTGAGATATCTTGTATAGGCTCGAATGGAGCTTTACAAAGAGCCTCTAGAACCACAACCAAATCCCAGGGGGGAACACGGGATCGTACTGGAGGTCTCAGCCTCAGCGCACCGCGGAGGAAACGTGTAACTAGGGGGTGTCTACCCACTGACTGACCATTGAAAGGGACGTGGAAAGCAGCTATGGCCGCCACGTAAACCTTTAAGGTGGAGTGGGATAACCCCGCAGAGAGCCTGGCTTGTAAAAACTCCAGAACTGTACCAACTGGGCAGTCTGCTGGGTCAAGCTGGCGGTCTCCGCACCATGAAGTGAAGAGCTTCCACTTCAGGGCGTACAGTTTCCTCGTAGAGGGAGCTCTGGATTGGAGTAGGGTCTCAACAACCTCGGTTGAGAGACCGGCTGCTAACAGCTGTGCCCCCTCAGGGGCCACACCCACAGCCTCCACAACTCCGGGCGAGGGTGAATTATCGTGCCCTGCGCCTGTGAGAGTAGGTCTGTCCTGATCGGTATCTCCCACGGAGAGCCGTCGAGGAGCGAGACTAGATCTGAGAACCATACTCGGCCCGGCCAGAACGGGGCTACTAGTAGTAGACGGGCCCCGTCCCGGCGTACTCTCGCCAGAACTCCCGGGAGCAGAGCGATAGGGGGAAAAGCGTACAGACGAAGCCTCGGCCAGGTCTGTACCATAGCGTCCAGTCCCAGAGGAGCTGGATGAACTAGAGAGAACCAGAGGGGACATTGCGATGTCTCCTGAGTCGCAAAGAGGTCCACCTGAGCTGTACCAAATACTCTCCATATCTGCTTCACCACCTCGGGGTGAAGCATCCATTCCCCGGGCCTCGGCCCCTGTCTCGACAGTATGTCTGCTCCCACATTCAATCTCCCAGGAATATACGCTGCTCTGATCGAGAGGAGCTTGCCCTGGGACCACAGAAGGATCTGGTGTGCCAGCTTGTACAAGGGGCGCGAACGCAGACCCCCCTGGTGATTGATATAAGAGACCACTGATGTGTTGTCGGTGCGCACCAACACATGGTGACCTCTCAGGTCCGGGAGGAAATATTTCAATGCTCGATAGACCGCTAGTATCTCTAGGCAATTGATGTGCCATGTTAGATGGCGACCACTCCACAGACCGCGGGCAGGGTGGCCACTCATGACCGCACCCCAACCGGTGAGGGACGCATCTGTCGCTAGCGTTACACGGCGACAAGGAACTCCCAGCACCGGGCCCTGATTCAAGAACCAAGGTTTCCTCCACATGTCTAAGGCACGAAGGCACCGCCGCGTGACCTTGATAACTCGACGTGGATTTCCCCTCGGGGAAAAACCCTTGGACTTGAGCCACCACTGTAGGGGTCTCATGTACAGCAGGCCAAAAGGTATCACGTTGGACGCAGCTGCCATCAGCCCTAACAATCTCTGGAATTGTTTGACAGTGAGTGACTGGCCTTCTTTGACTCTCTCGACTGATGTGAGGATCGACTCGATCCGAGCAGGAGACAAGCGTGCCTGCATCGTGGTCGAATTCCACACTACGCCTAGATAGGTGGTTCTCTGAACTGGAGAAAGTACACTCTTCTTGGCGTTTAGTCTCAAACCCAGCTCCCCCATGTGTGCGAGAACGACATCTCGATGTCGAGCCGCCATCTGCTCTGATTGAGCTAGGATCAACCAATCGTCGATATAATTTAAAATGCGGATGCCCTGCATACGGAGGGATACCAGAGCCGCATCCATACATTTCGTGAACGTGCGGGGTGAGAGTGCGAGGCCAAAGGGAAGTACTCGATATTGATAAGCTTTGCCCCCGAAAGCGAACCTCAGAAACTTCCTGTGTTGTGGAAGGATGGATATGTGGAAGTATGCATCTTTGAGATCTATTGTGACAAACCAGTCCTCGGATCTGATTTGAGCTACAACCTGGTTGACAGTGAGCATCTTGAACTTCAGTGACATAACTGAGCGGTTCAGGAGACGCAAGTCCAGGATCGGACGCAACCCCCCATCCTTCTTTGGAACTATGAAATACCGGCTGTAAAATCCGGATTCCCTGTCTAGAGGAGGGACCACCTCGATGGCCTCCTTCCTTAATAGGGTATTCACTTCTTGTTCCATAACCAGAGCCTGCTGGGGGCCGACCACAGTCGGTGTAACCCCGTTGAACTTCGGTGGTGGATGACCGAACTGAATGCAATAGCCTCTTTCTATTGTACGCAGGACCCATTGAGATACATTTGGCAGTAGCTTCCACGCTGCTAAATGATCTACTAAGGGAATCAGTCTCTCGAGACTGACCTCTGGTGTAAGAGGCCCCCGAAGGGGCGGCGAGCATCCCAGCTCCGCTACGGTCACGGGCGGAAGTAACTGGGAGTGGTGCTCGCTGGAGGCCGCTGCGCCCTGAAACTCTGGCAGGGTTGGCAGACCGACCTCCTGAGGGTACTGAGGTGAGACGGGCACCGTGTAATGAGGTGAACCGCGCTCTACCCCAGCAGGGGCTACCCTCTGGATCCTGGCGTCAGGATCGTTTCGTCGAGGACTTCCGGGCTTCGATGACAGATCTTAAATCGGCTTTCGCCCTAGAAGCCCCCGACTCAGAGCGTCGTTGCCCTCGGTCCCGACGTGGGGGAGCACGAGTGGCGACGCTCTGTTTTTGCGCTACCCGGTGTGAGGAGCCGGTATGTGGCGTGGTCATCTCCCGCCCAGATGTACCACGAGAGCGACGAGGGAGGAAACTCTGGAACGCCGCCACCTGCTTGTGCGCCTCCTGGAACCTGTCGACGACAGTATTAACTGTGTCGCCGAACAGGCCCGAGGCTTGAAGCGGGGCGTCCAGGAGGCAGACCCTGTCCCGTTCTTTAATTTCTGACAGGGTCAGCCACAAATGCCTCTCCGCGGCCACTAAAGCTGCCATAGACCGCCCAATTGCGCGAGCGGTCTCCTTAGTGGCGCGGAGGGAGAGATCAGCGGTCTTCCTGAGTTCTTCAATCTCCTCAGACTTAATCCCCTCCCCCTCATCGACATCTCTCAGCAGGTCAGCCTGATAAGCTTGCAGGACTGCCATAGTATGAAGGCACGCCCCAGCCTGACCTGCTGCCACATAACCTTTGCCCACTAGCGATGATGTAACTCGAAGCGGCTTAGTGGGCAATGTCGGAGCCTTTAGAGACGAAGCCGAACCGGGTGACAGATAGCTCGCGAGCGTCTGTTCAGCCCGTGGCATCGCTCTATAACCACGCTCTCCCAGCCCCATCACGTTGCCATAGTATAGTGAATCAGGGCCAAAGAGGCGGGTCGAATACGGGTGTTTCCACGATCTCGATAACTCGTCATGGAGATCGGGAAAATATGGAAGGCTCCGACGTGGAGGTGGTTGCTGCGGCCGCAGAAAGCGTTCATCTAATTTGCTTCTCTGCGGCTCAGTCTGTTTTTCAGCAGGCCAGTCAATTTTTAATTTATCTACTGCCCGCGTGACCACCTCCAACAGCTCCTCATACTGGGGCGACAGGGGTGGCGAATCCCCAGCAACAGTCTCCACATCGACCTCCTCGGAGGACGAGAGGTGAAGAGCTGATCCCTCACCCTGGGGGGAAGAAACCGACGAGCGTGCTTCCGAACCCAGGGTTTGGGCGCCGGATCTGGCAGATGAGGAAGGAGATAAGGACTGGCCCGTCTCCATTCCTTCTGACAGATCCACCTGCGAGCCCCACGAGTGCAGCAGCCGCTCTGCCTCGGCAGAAGCGGGGCCAGCACCGCGAGGAACGCTGGTAAAGGCTCCCTCCTCGAAGAGAGCCCTCCGGGATCGAAGCGTCCGCATTGGCAAACGTTCACAATGCGGGCAGTCGGCCCCCTCGAGAGCCGACTCAGCGTGCTTCGATCCCAGGCAAGCCACGCACAGCATGTGTGTATCCCCACTCGTAATGTAGCGAGTGCAGGGAGGAACACACAGTCTGTAACGCGGCTTGGAATCGCCCTTCAAATGTTTGGTCTTTTGCTTTTGTTTAGGCATATTGTAGCTGTTTTAGCGATCTTTTTAAGCTAAGGGACAGACAACAATAAATAGGACCAACAGACAGACTTTTGCACATGCACACACAGAGCGCTTGCTGACAGATTCGAAGCTGAAGCCAGCTGCACGGCACGTGCTTTTATAGCTTCCTGGTCGCTACGTCACCCCGCCCGTGACGTCACGCCTTTCCGATGGACTGATTGCACACGATATTCAGAGTCGGTCTCGTCAGGGACGTTCCCCAAAAGCGTTTCGACGCAGCTCGAGTTCCTGAAAAGGAACTTATGTTATAGCTTCAATGCTCAAGATTGTCAGTTTACAGGTTCCTGAGACCAGTAATGTTGAAATAGTGCTTCTGTTCAAATGAAGTGAAATCCAGCCCAAATCTGCTCAAAAGCTTGTCTCTCTTTGAGAGAAAGCTGATTCATTCAATATTCAGTGCAAATCTTACCAAACTGAAAATGCTTATGTCTTATGAAATAAAATGATTTCTGCAATGCGGTGAGACAGTTTTTAATGTGTTAGAAGTTATATGCACAAAAACTTATGTTAGGCCTTCAATACTCAAGATTGTCAGTTTAAAGGTTTCTGAGACCAGTAATGTTGAAATAGTGCTTCTGTTCAAATAAAATGAAATCTAGCCCAAATCTGCTCAAAAGCTTGTCTCTCTATGAGAGAAAGCTGCTTTATTCAATATTCAGTGCAAATCTTGCCAAACTGAAAGATGCTTATATCTTATGAAATAAAATGATTTCTACAATGCAGTGAGACAGTTTTTAATGTGTTAGAAGTTATATGCACAAAAACATACGTTAGGACTTCAATGCTCAAGATTGTCAGTTTACAGGTTTCTGAGACCAGTAATGTTGAAATAGTGCTTCTGTTCAAATGAAGTGAAATCTAGCCCAAATCTGCTCAAAAGCTTGTCTCTCTATGAGAGAAAGCTGCTTCATTCAATATTCAGTGCAAATCTTGCCAAACTGAAAGATACTTGTCTTATGAAATACAATGTTTTTGCAATGCTGTAAGACAGTTTTTAATGTGTTAGAAGTTATATGCACAAAAACTTATGTTAGGCCTTCAATACTCAAGATTGTCAGTTTACAGGTTTCTGAGACCAGTAATGTTGAAATAGTGCTTCTGTTCAAATAAAATGAAATCTAGCCCAAATCTGCTCAAAAGCTTGTCTCTCTATGAGAGAAAGCTGCTTCATTCAATATTCAGTGCAAATCTTGCCAAACTGAAAGATGCTTATATCTTATGAAATAAAATGATTTCTACAATGCAGTGAGACAGTTTTTAATGTGTTAGAAGTTATATGCACAAAAACATACGTTAGGACTTCAATGCTCAAGATTGTCAGTTTACAGGTTTCTGAGACCAGTAATGTTGAAATAGTGCTTCTGTTCAAATGAAGTGAAATCTAGCCCAAATCTGCTCAAAAGCTTGTCTCTCAATGATAGACAGCTGCTTCATTCAATATTCAGTGCAAATCTTGCCAAACTGAAAGATTCTTATGCCTTATGAAATACAATGTTTTTGCAATGCTGTAAGACAGTTTTTAATGTGTTAGAAGTTATATGCACAAAACCTTATGTTAGGACTTCAATGCTCAAGATTGTGAGTTTACAGGTTTCTGAGACCAGTAATGTTGAAATAGTGCTTCTGTTCAAATAAAGTGAAATCTAGCCCAAATCTGCTCAAAAGCTTATCTCTCTGTGAGATAGAGCTGCTTCATTCAATGTTAAGTGCAAATCTTGCCAAACTGAAAGATGCGTATGCCTTATGAAATACAATGTTTTTGCAATGCTGTAAGACAGTTTTTAATGTGTTAGAAGTTATATGCACAAAAACTTATGTTAGGCCTTCAATGCTCAAGATTGTCAGTTTACAGGTTTCTGAGACCAGTAATGTTGAAATAGTGCTTCTGTTCAAATGAAGTTAAATCTAGCCCAAATCTGCTCAAAAGCTTGTCTCTCTATGAGAGAAAGCTGCTTCCTTCAATATTCAGTGCAAATCTTGCCAAACTGAAAGATGCTTATGTCTTATGAAATAAAATGATTTCTGCAATGCGGTGAGACAGTTTTTAATGTGTTAGAAGTTATATGCACAAAAACTTATGTTATAGCTTCAATGCTCAAGATTGTCAGTTTACAGGTTCCTGAGACCAGTAATGTTGAAATAGTGCTTCTGTTCAAATGAAGTGAAATCCAGCCCAAATCTGCTCAAAAGCTTGTGTCTCTTTGAGAGAAAGCTGCTTCATTCAATATTCAGTGCAAATCTTGCCAAACTTAAAGATACTTGTCTTATGAAATACAATGTTTTTGCAATGCTGTAAGACAGTTTTTAATGTGTTAGAAGTTATATGCACAAAAACTTATGTTAGGCCTTCAATACTCAAGATTGTCAGTTTACAGGTTTCTGAGACCAGTAATGTTGAAATAGTGCTTCTGTTCAAATAAAGTGAAATCTAGCCCAAATCTGCTCAAAAGCTTGTCTCTCTATGAGAGAAAGCTGCTTTATTCAATATTCAGTGCAAATCTTGCCAAACTGAAAGATGCTTATATCTTATGAAATAAAATGATTTCTACAATGCAGTGAGACAGTTTTTAATGTGTTAGAAGTTATATGCACAAAAACATACGTTAGGACTTCAATGCTCAAGATTGTCAGTTTACAGGTTTCTGAGACCAGTAATGTTGAAATAGTGCTTCTGTTCAAATGAAGTGAAATCTAGCCCAAATCTGCTCAAAAGCTTGTCTCTCAATGATAGACAGCTGCTTCATTCAATATTCAGTGCAAATCTTGCCAAACTGAAAGATTCTTATGCCTTATGAAATACAATGTTTTTGCAATGCTGTAAGACAGTTTTTAATGTGTTAGAAGTTATATGCACAAAACCTTATGTTAGGACTTCAATGCTCAAGATTGTCAGTTTACAGGTTTCTGAGACCAGCAATGTTGAAATAGTGCTACTGTTCAAATAAAGTGAAATCTAGCCCAAATCTGCTCAAAAGCTTGTCTCTCTGTGAGATAGAGCTGCTTCATTCAATGTTCAGTGCAAATCTTGCCAAACTGAAAGATGCTGATGCCTTATGAAATACAATGTTTTTGCAATGCTGTAAGACAGTCTTTAATGTGTTAGAAGTTATATGCACAAAAACTTATGTTAGGACTTCAATGCTCAAGATTGTCAGTTTACAGGTTTCTGAGACCAGTAATGTTGAAATAGTGCTTCTGTTCAAATGAAGTGAAATCTAGCCCAAATCTGCTCAAAAGCTTGTCTCTCTATGAGAGAAAGCTGCTTTATTCAATATTCAGTGCAAATCTTGCCAAACTGAAAGATGCTTATATCTTATAAAATAAAATTATTTCTACAATGCAGTGAGACAGTTTTTAATGTGTTAGAAGTTATATGCACAAAAACATACGTTAGGACTTCAATGCTCAAGATTGTCAGTTTACAGGTTTCTGAGACCAGTAATGTTGAAATAGTGCTTCTGTTCAAATGAAGTGAAATCTAGCCCAAATCTGCTCAAAAGCTTTTCTCTCTATGAGAGAAAGCTGCTAAATTCAATATTCAGTGCAAATCTTGCCAAACTGAAAGATTCTTATGCCTTATGAAATACAATGTTTTTGCAATGCTGTAAGACAGTTTTTAATGTGTTAGAAGTTATATGCACAAAACCTTATGTTAGGACTTCAATGCTCAAGATTGTCAGTTTACAGGTTTCTGAGACCAGTAATGTTGAAATAGTGCTTCTGTTCAAATGAAGTGTAATCTAGCCCAAATCTGCTCAAAAGCTTGACTCTCAATGATAGACAGCTGCTTCATTCAATATTCAGTGCAAATCTTGCCAAACTGAAAGATTCTTATGCCTTATGAAATACAATGTTTTTGCAATGCTGTAAGACAGTTTTTAATGTGTTAGAAGTTATATGCACAAAACCTTATGTTAGGACTTCAATGCTCAAGATTGTGAGTTTACAGGTTTCTGAGACCAGTAATGTTGAAATAGTGCTTCTGTTCAAATGAAGTTAAATCTAGCCCAAATCTGCTCAAAAGCTTGTCTCTCTATGAGAGAAAGCTGCTTCCTTCAATATTCAGTGCAAATCTTGCCAAACTGAAAGATGCTTATGTCTTATGAAATAAAATGATTTCTGCAATGCGGTGAGACAGTTTTTAATGTGTTAGAAGTTATATGCACAAAAACTTATGTTATAGCTTCAATGCTCAAGATTGTCAGTTTACAGGTTCCTGAGACCAGTAATGTTGAAATAGTGCTTCTGTTCAAATGAAGTGAAATCCAGCCCAAATCTGCTCAAAAGCTTGTGTCTCTTTGAGAGAAAGCTGATTCATTCAATATTCAGTGCAAATCTTGCCAAACTGAAAATGCTTATGTCTTATGAAATAAAATGATTTCTGCAATGCGGTGAGACAGTTTTTAATGTGTTAGAAGTTATATGCACAAAAACTTATGTTAGGCCTTCAATACTCAAGATTGTCAGTTTAAAGGTTTCTGAGACCAGTAATGTTGAAATAGTGCTTCTGTTCAAATGAAGTGAAATCTAGCCCAAATCTGCTCAAAAGCTTGTCTCTCTATGAGAGAAAGCTGCTTCATTCAATATTCAGTGCAAATCTTGCCAAACTGAAAGATACTTGTCTTATGAAATACAATGTTTTTGCAATGCTGTAAGACAGTTTTTAATGTGTTAGAAGTTATATGCACAAAAACTTATGTTAGGCCTTCAATACTCAAGATTGTCAGTTTACAGGTTTCTGAGACCAGTAATGTTGAAATAGTGCTTCTGTTCAAATAAAGTGAAATCTAGCCCAAATCTGCTCAAAAGCTTGTCTCTCTATGAGAGAAAGCTGCTTTATTCAATATTCAGTGCAAATCTTGCCAAACTGAAAGATGCTTATATCTTATGAAATAAAATGATTTCTACAATGCAGTGAGACAGTTTTTAATGTGTTAGAAGTTATATGCACAAAAACATACGTTAGGACTTCAATGCTCAAGATTGTCAGTTTACAGGTTTCTGAGACCAGTAATGTTGAAATAGTGCTTCTGTTCAAATGAAGTGAAATCTAGCCCAAATCTGCTCAAAAGCTTGTCTCTCAATGATAGACAGCTGCTTCATTCAATATTCAGTGCAAATCTTGCCAAACTGAAAGATTCTTATGCCTTATGAAATACAATGTTTTTGCAATGCTGTAAGACAGTTTTTAATGTGTTAGAAGTTATATGCACAAAACCTTATGTTAGGACTTCAATGCTCAAGATTGTCAGTTTACAGGTTTCTGAGACCAGCAATGTTGAAATAGTGCTACTGTTCAAATAAAGTGAAATCTAGTCCAAATCTGCTCAAAAGCTTGTCTCTCTGTGAGATAGAGCTGCTTCATTCAATGTTCAGTGCAAATCTTGCCAAACTGAAAGATGCTGATGCCTTATGAAATACAATGTTTTTGCAATGCTGTAAGACTGTCTTTAATGTGTTAGAAGTTATATGCACAAAAACTTATGTTAGGACTTCAATGCTCAAGATTGTCAGTTTACAGGTTTCTGAGACCAGTAATGTTGAAATAGTGCTTCTGTTCAAATGAAGTGAAATCTAGCCCAAATCTGCTCAAAAGCTTGTCTCTCTATGAGAGAAAGCTGCTTTATTCAATATTCAGTGCAAATCTTGCCAAACTGAAAGATGCTTATATCTTATAAAATAAAATTATTTCTACAATGCAGTGAGACAGTTTTTAATGTGTTAGAAGTTATATGCACAAAAACATACGTTAGGACTTCAATGCTCAAGATTGTCAGTTTACAGGTTTCTGAGACCAGTAATGTTGAAATAGTGCTTCTGTTCAAATGAAGTGAAATCTAGCCCAAATCTGCTCAAAAGCTTGTCTCTCTATGAGAGAAAGCTGCTTCATTCAATATTCAGTGCAAATCTTGCCAAACTGAAAGATACTTGTCTTATGAAATACAATGTTTTTGCAATGCTGTAAGACAGTTTTTAATGTGTTAGAAGTTATATGCACAAAAACTTATGTTAGGCCTTCAATACTCAAGATTGTCAGTTTACAGGTTTCTGAGACCAGTAATGTTGAAATAGTGCTTCTGTTCAAATAAAGTGAAATCTAGCCCAAATCTGCTCAAAAGCTTGTCTCTCTATGAGAGAAAGCTGCTTTATTCAATATTCAGTGCAAATCTTGCCAAACTGAAAGATGCTTATATCTTATGAAATAAAATGATTTCTACAATGCAGTGAGACAGTTTTTAATGTGTTAGAAGTTATATGCACAAAAACATACGTTAGGACTTCAATGCTCAAGATTGTCAGTTTACAGGTTTCTGAGACCAGTAATGTTGAAATAGTGCTTCTGTTCAAATGAAGTGAAATCTAGCCCAAATCTGCTCAAAAGCTTTTCTCTCTATGAGAGAAAGCTGCTAAATTCAATATTCAGTGCAAATCTTGCCAAACTGAAAGATTCTTATGCCTTATGAAATACAATGTTTTTGCAATGCTGTAAGACAGTTTTTAATGTGTTAGAAGTTATATGCACAAAAACATACGTTAGGACTTCAATGCTCAAGATTGTCAGTTTACAGGTTTCTGAGACCAGTAATGTTGAAATAGTGCTTCTGTTCAAATGAAGTGTAATCTAGCCCAAATCTGCTCAAAAGCTTGACTCTCAATGATAGACAGCTGCTTCATTCAATATTCAGTGCAAATCTTGCCAAACTGAAAGATTCTTATGCCTTATGAAATACAATGTTTTTGCAATGCTGTAAGACAGTTTTTAATGTGTTAGAAGTTATATGCACAAAACCTTATGTTAGGACTTCAATGCTCAAGATTGTCAGTTTACAGGTTTCTGAGACCAGTAATGTTGAAATAGTGCTTCTGTTCAAATAAAGTGAAATCTAGCCCAAATCTGCTCAAAAGCTTATCTCTCTGTGAGATAGAGCTGCTTCATTCAATATTCAGTGCAAATCTTGCAAAACTGAAAGATGCTTATGTCTTATGAAATAAAATGATTTCTGCAATGCGGTGAGACCGTTTTTAATGTGTTAGAAGTTATATGCACAAAAACTTATGTTAGGCCTTCAATACTCAAGATTGTCAGTTTACAGGTTTCGGAGACCAGTAATGTTGAAATAGTGCTTCTGTTCAAATGAAGTGAAATCTAGCCCAAATCTGCTCAAAAGCTTGTCTCTCTATGAGAGAAAGCTGCTTCATTACAATATTCAGTGCAAATCTTGCCAAACTGAAAGATGCTTATGCCTTATGAAATACAATGTTTTTGCAATGCTGTAAGACAGTTTTTAATGTGTTAGAAGTTATATGCACAAAAACTTATGTTAGGCCTTCAATACTCAAGATTGTCAGTTTACAGGTTTCTGAGACCAGTAATGTTGAAATAGTGCTTCTGTTCAAATGAAGTGAAATCTAGCCCAAATCTGCTCAAAAGCTTGTCTCTCTATGAGAGAAAGCTGCTTTATTCAATATTCAGTGCAAATCTTGCCAAACTGAAAGATGCTGATGCCTTATGAAATACAATGTTTTTGCAATGCTGTAAGACAGTTTTTAATGTGTTAGAAGTTATATGCACAAAAACTTATGTTAGGACTTCAATGCTCAAGATTGTCAGTTTACAGGTTTCTGAGACCAGTAATGTTGAAATAGTGCTTCTGTTCAAATGAAGTGAAATCTAGCCCAAATCTGCTCAAAAGCTTATCTCTCTGTGAGATAGAGCTGCTTCATTCAATATTCAGTGCAAATCTTGCAAAACTGAAAGATGCTTATGTCTTATGAAATAAAATGATTTCTGCAATGCGGTGAGACCGTTTTTAATGTGTTAGAAGTTATATGCACCAAAACTTATGTTAGGCCTTCAATACTCAAGATTGTCAGATTACAGGTTTCGGAGACCAGTAATGTTGAAATAGTGCTTCTGTTCAAATGAAGTGAAATCTAGCCCAAATCTGCTCAAAAGCTTGTCTCTCTATGAGAGAAAGCTGCTTCATTACAATATTCAGTGCAAATCTTGCCAAACTGAAAGATGCTTATGCCTTATGAAATACAATGTTTTTGCAATGCTGTAAGACAGTTTTTAATGTGTTAGAAGTTATATGCACAAAAACTTATGTTAGGCCTTCAATACTCAAGATTGTCAGTTTACAGGTTTCTGAGACCAGTAATGTTGAAATAGTGCTTCTGTTCAAATGAAGTGAAATCTAGCCCAAATCTGCTCAAAAGCTTGTCTCTCTATGAGAGAAAGCTGCTTTATTCAATATTCAGTGCAAATCTTGCCAAACTGAAAAATGCTGATGCCTTATGAAATACAATGTTTTTGCAATGCTGTAAGACAGTTTTTAATGTGTTAGAAGTTATATGCACAAAAACGTATGTTATAGCTTCAATGCTCAAGATTGTCAGTTTACAGGTTTCGGAGACCAGTAATGTTGAAATAGTGCTTCTGTTCAAATGAAGTGAAATCTAGCCCAAATCTGCTCAAAAGCTTGTCTCTCTATGAGAGAAAGCTGCTTCATTACAATATTCAGTGCAAATCTTGCCAAACTGAAAGATGCTTATGCCTTATGAAATACAATGTTTTTGCAATGCTGTAAGACAGTTTTTAATGTGTTAGAAGTTATATGCACAAAAAACTTATGTTAGGCCTTCAATGCTCAAGATTGTCAGTTTACAGGTTTCTGAGACCAGTAATGTTGAAATAGTGCTTCTGTTCAAATGAAGTGAAATCTAGCCCAAATCTGCTCAAAAGCTTGGCTCTCTTTGAGAGAAAGCTGATTCATTCAATATTCAGTGCAAATCTTGCCAAACTGAAAAATGCTTATGCCTTATGAAATACAATGTTTTTGCAATGCTGTAAGAACGTTTTTAATGTGTTAGAAGTTATATGCACAAAAACTTATGTTAGGCCTTCAATACTCAAGATTGTCAGTTTACAGGTTTCTGAGACCAGTAATGTTGAAATAGTGCTTCTGTTCAAATGAAGTGAAATCTAGCCCAAATCTGCTCAAAAGCTTGTCTCTCTATGAGAGAAAGCTGCTTTATTCAATATTCAGTGCAAATCTTGCCAAACTGAAAGATGCTGATGCCTTATGAAATACAATGTTTTTGCAATGCTGTAAGACAGTTTTTAATGTGTTAGAAGTTATATGCACAAAAACTTATGTTAGGACTTCAATGCTCAAGATTGTCAGTTTACAGGTTTCTGAGACCAGTAATGTTGAAATAGTGCTTCTGTTCAAATGAAGTGAAATCTAGCCCAAATCTGCTCAAAAGCTTGTCTCTCTATGAGAGAAAGCTGCTTTATTCAATATTCAGTGCAAATCTTGCCAAACTGAAAGATGCTTATATCTTATGAAATAAAATGATTTCTACAATGCAGTGAGACAGTTTTTAATGTGTTAGAAGTTATATGCACAAAAACATACGTTAGGACTTCAATGCTCAAGATTGTCAGTTTACAGGTTTCTGAGACCAGTAATGTTGAAATAGTGCTTCTGTTCAAATAAAGTGAAATCTAGCCCAAATCTGCTCAAAAGCTTGTCTCTCTATGAGAGAAAGCTGCTTTATTCAATATTCAGTGCAAATCTTGCCAAACTGAAAGATGCTTATATCTTATGAAATAAAATGATTTCTACAATGCAGTGAGACAGTTTTTAATGTGTTAGAAGTTATATGCACAAAAACATACGTTAGGACTTCAATGCTCAAGATTGTCAGTTTACAGGTTTCTGAGACCAGTAATGTTGAAATAGTGCTTCTGTTCAAATGAAGTGAAATCTAGCCCAAATCTGCTCAAAAGCTTGACTCTCAATGATAGACAGACGCTTCATTCAATATTCAGTGCAAATCTTGCCAAACTGAAAGATTCTTATGCCTTATGAAATACAATGTTTTTGCAATGCTGTAAGACAGTTTTTAATGTGTTAGAAGTTATATGCACAAAACCTTATGTTAGGACTTCAATGCTCAAGATTGTCAGTTTACAGGTTTCTGAGACCAGTAATGTTGAAATAGTGCTTCTGTTCAAATAAAGTGAAATCTAGCCCAAATCTACTCAAAAGCTTATCTCTCTGTGAGATAGAGCTGCTTCATTCAATGTTCAGTGCAAATCTTGCCAAACTGAAAGATGCTGATGCCTTATGAAATACAATGTTTTTGCAATGCTGTAAGACAGTTTTTAATGTGTTAGAAGTTATATGCACAAAAACTTATGTTAGGACTTCAATGCTCAAGATTGTCAGTTTACAGGTTTCTGAGACCAGTAATGTTGAAATAGTGCTTCTGTTCAAATGAAGTGAAATCTAGCCCAAATCTGCTCAAAAGCTTGTCTCTCTATGAGAGAAAGCTGCTTCATTCAATATTCAGTGCAAATCTTGCCAAACTGAAAGATTCTTATGCCTTATGAAATACAATGTTTTTGCAATGCTGTAAGACAGTTTTTAATGTGTTAGAAGTTATATGCACAAAACCTTATGTTAGGACTTCAATGCTCAAGATTGTCAGTTTACAGGTTTCTGAGACCAGTAATGTTGAAATAGTGCTTCTGTTCAAATAAAGTGAAATCTAGCCCAAATCTGCTCAAAAGCTTATCTCTCTGTGAGATAGAGCTGCTTCATTCAATATTCAGTGCAAATCTTGCAAAACTGAAAGATGCTTATGTCTTATGAAATAAAATGATTTCTGCAATGCGGTGAGACCGTTTTTAATGTGTTAGAAGTTATATGCACAAAAACTTATGTTAGGCCTTCAATACTCAAGATTGTCAGTTTACAGGTTTCGGAGACCAGTAATGTTGAAATAGTGCTTCTGTTCAAATGAAGTGAAATCTAGCCCAAATCTGCTCAAAAGCTTGTCTCTCTATGAGAGAAAGCTGCTTCATTACAATATTCAGTGCAAATCTTGCCAAACTGAAAGATGCTTATGCCTTATGAAATACAATGTTTTTGCAATGCTGTAAGACAGTTTTTAATGTGTTAGAAGTTATATGCACAAAAACTTATGTTAGGCCTTCAATACTCAAGATTGTCAGTTTACAGGTTTCTGAGACCAGTAATGTTGAAATAGTGCTTCTGTTCAAATGAAGTGAAATCTAGCCCAAATCTGCTCAAAAGCTTGTCTCTCTATGAGAGAAAGCTGCTTTATTCAATATTCAGTGCAAATCTTGCCAAACTGAAAGATGCTGATGCCTTATGAAATACAATGTTTTTGCAATGCTGTAAGACAGTTTTTAATGTGTTAGAAGTTATATGCACAAAAACTTATGTTAGGACTTCAATACTCAAGATTGTCAGTTTACAGGTTTCTGAGACCAGTAATGTTGAAATAGTGCTTCTGTTCAAATGAAGTGAAATCTAGCCCAAATCTGCTCAAAAGCTTATCTCTCTGTGAGATAGAGCTGCTTCATTCAATATTCAGTGCAAATCTTGCAAAACTGAAAGATGCTTATGTCTTATGAAATAAAATGATTTCTGCAATGCGGTGAGACCGTTTTTAATGTGTTAGAAGTTATATGCACCAAAACTTATGTTAGGCCTTCAATACTCAAGATTGTCAGTTTACAGGTTTCGGAGACCAGTAATGTTGAAATAGTGCTTCTGTTCAAATGAAGTGAAATCTAGCCCAAATCTGCTCAAAAGCTTGTCTCTCTATGAGAGAAAGCTGCTTCATTACAATATTCAGTGCAAATCTTGCCAAACTGAAAGATGCTTATGCCTTATGAAATACAATGTTTTTGCAATGCTGTAAGACAGTTTTTAATGTGTTAGAAGTTATATGCACAAAAACTTATGTTAGGCCTTCAATACTCAAGATTGTCAGTTTACAGGTTTCTGAGACCAGTAATGTTGAAATAGTGCTTCTGTTCAAATGAAGTGAAATCTAGCCCAAATCTGCTCAAAAGCTTGTCTCTCTATGAGAGAAAGCTGCTTTATTCAATATTCAGTGCAAATCTTGCCAAACTGAAAGATGCTGATGCCTTATGAAATACAATGTTTTTGCAATGCTGTAAGACAGTTTTTAATGTGTTAGAAGTTATATGCACAAAAACGTATGTTATAGCTTCAATGCTCAAGATTGTCAGTTTACAGGTTTCGGAGACCAGTAATGTTGAAATAGTGCTTCTGTTCAAATGAAGTGAAATCTAGCCCAAATCTGCTCAAAAGCTTGTCTCTCTATGAGAGAAAGCTGCTTCATTACAATATTCAGTGCAAATCTTGCCAAACTGAAAGATGCTTATGCCTTATGAAATACAATGTTTTTGCAATGCTGTAAGACAGTTTTTAATGTGTTAGAAGTTATATGCACAAAAAACTTATGTTAGGCCTTCAATGCTCAAGATTGTCAGTTTACAGGTTTCTGAGACCAGTAATGTTGAAATAGTGCTTCTGTTCAAATGAAGTGAAATCTAGCCCAAATCTGCTCAAAAGCTTGGCTCTCTTTGAGAGAAAGCTGATTCATTCAATATTCAGTGCAAATCTTGTCAAACTGAAAAATGCTTATGCCTTATGAAATACAATGTTTTTGCAATGCTGTAAGAACGTTTTTAATGTGTTAGAAGTTATATGCACAAAAACTTATGTTAGGCCTTCAATGCTCAAGATTGTCAGTTTACAGGTTTCTGAGACCAGTAATGTTGAAATAGTGCTTCTGTTCAAATGAAGTGAAATCTAGCCCAAATCTGCTCAAAAGCTTGTCTCTCTATGAGAGAAAGCTGCTTTATTCAATATTCAGTGCAAATCTTGCCAAACTGAAAGATGCTGATGCCTTATGAAATACAATGTTTTTGCAATGCTGTAAGACAGTTTTTAATGTGTTAGAAGTTATATGCACAAAAACTTATGTTAGGACTTCAATGCTCAAGATTGTCAGTTTACAGGTTTCTGAGACCAGTAATGTTGAAATAGTGCTTCTGTTCAAATGAAGTGAAATCTAGCCCAAATCTGCTCAAAAGCTTGTCTCTCTATGAGAGAAAGCTGCTTTATTCAATATTCAGTGCAAATCTTGCCAAACTGAAAGATGCTTATATCTTATGAAATAAAATGATTTCTACAATGCAGTGAGACAGTTTTTAATGTGTTAGAAGTTATATGCACAAAAACATACGTTAGGACTTCAATGCTCAAGATTGTCAGTTTACAGGTTTCTGAGACCAGTAATGTTTAAATAGTGCTTCTGTTCAAATGAAGTGAAATCTAGCCCAAATCTGCTCAAAAGCTTATCTCTCTATGAGAGAAAGCTGCTTCATTCAATATTCAGTGCAAATCTTGCCAAACTGAAAGATTCTTATGCCTTATGAAATACAATGTTTTTGCAATGCTGTAAGACAGTTTTTAATGTGTTAGAAGTTATATGCACAAAACCTTATGTTAGGACTTCAATGCTCAAGATTGTCAGTTTACAGGTTTCTGAGACCAGTAATGTTGAAATAGTGCTTCTGTTCAAATAAAGTGAAATCTAGCCCAAATCTGCTCAAAAGCTTATCTCTCTGTGAGATAGAGCTGCTTCATTCAATATTCAGTGCAAATCTTGCAAAACTGAAAGATGCTTATGTCTTATGAAATAAAATGATTTCTGCAATGCGGTGAGACCGTTTTTAATGTGTTAGAAGTTATATGCACAAAAATGTATGTTATAGCTTCAATGCTCAAGATTGTCAGTTTACAGGTTTCGGAGACCAGTAATGTTGAAATAGTGCTTCTGTTCAAATGAAGTGAAATCTAGCCCAAATCTGCTCAAAAGCTTGTCTCTCTATGAGAGAAAGCTGCTTCATTACAATATTCAGTGCAAATCTTGCCAAACTGAAAGATGCTTATGCCTTATGAAATACAATGTTTTTGCAATGCTGTAAGACAGTTTTTAATGTGTTAGAAGTTATATGCACAAAAACTTATGTTAGGCCTTCAATGCTCAAGATTGTCAGTTTACAGGTTTCTGAGACCAGTAATGTTGAAATAGTGCTTCTGTTCAAATGAAGTGAAATCTAGCCCAAATCTGCTCAAAAGCTTGGCTCTCTTTGAGAGAAAGCTGATTCATTCAATATTCAGTGCAAATCTTGCCAAACTGAAAAATGCTTATGCCTTATGAAATACAATGTTTTTGCAATGCTGTAAGAACGTTTTTAATGTGTTAGAAGTTATATGCACAAAAACTTATGTTAGGCCTTCAATGCTCAAGATTGTCAGTTTACAGGTTTCTGAGACCAGTAATGTTGAAATAGTGCTTCTGTTCAAATGAAGTGAAATCTAGCCCAAATCTGCTCAAAAGCTTGTCTCTCTATGAGAGAAAGCTGCTTCCTTCAATATTCAGTGCAAATCTTGCCAAACTGAAAGATGCTTATGTCTTATGAAATAAAATGATTTCTGCAATGCGGTGAGACAGTTTTTAATGTGTTAGAAGTTATATGCACAAAAACTTATGTTATAGCTTCAATGCTCAAGATTGTCAGTTTACAGGTTTCTGAGACCAGTAATGTTGAAATAGTGCTTCTGTTCAAATGAAGTGAAATCTAGCCCAAATCTGCTCAAAAGCTTGTCTCTCTATGAGAGAAAGCTGCTTCATTCAATATCCAGTGCAAATCTTGCCAAACTGAAAGATACTTGTCTTATGAAATAAAATGATTTCTGCAATGCGGTGAGACAGTTTTTAATGTGTTAGAAGTTATATGCACAAAAACTTATGTTAGGCCTTCAATACTCAAGATTGTCAGTTTACAGGTTTCTGAGACCAGTAATGTTGAAATAGTGCTTCTGTTCAAATGAAGTGAAATCTAGCCCAAATCTGCTCAAAAGCTTGTCTCTCTATGAGAGAAAGCTGCTTTATTCAATATTCAGTGCAAATCTTGCCAAACTGAAAGATGCTGATGCCTTATGAAATACAATGTTTTTGCAATGCTGTAAGACAGTTTTTAATGTGTTAGAAGTTATATGCACAAAAACTTATGTTAGGACTTCAATGCTCAAGATTGTCAGTTTACAGGTTTCTGAGACCAGTAATGTTGAAATAGTGCTTCTGTTCAAATGAAGTGAAATCTAGCCCAAATCTGCTCAAAAGCTTGTCTCTCTATGAGAGAAAGCTGCTTCATTCAATATCCAGTGCAAATCTTGCCAAACTGAAAGATACTTGTCTTATGAAATAAAATGATTTCTGCAATGCGGTGAGACAGTTTTTAATGTGTTAGAAGTTATATGCACAAAAACTTATGTTAGGCCTTCAATACTCAAGATTGTCAGTTTACAGGTTTCTGAGACCAGTAATGTTGAAATAGTGCTTCTGTTCAAATGAAGTGAAATCTAGCCCAAATCTGCTCAAAAGCTTGTCTCTCTATGAGAGAAAGCTGCTTTATTCAATATTCAGTGCAAATCTTGCCAAACTGAAAGATGCTGATGCCTTATGAAATACAATGTTTTTGCAATGCTGTAAGACAGTTTTTAATGTGTTAGAAGTTATATGCACAAAAACTTATGTTAGGACTTCAATGCTCAAGATTGTCAGTTTACAGGTTTCTGAGACCAGTAATGTTGAAATAGTGCTTCTGTTCAAATGAAGTGAAATCTAGCCCAAATCTGCTCAAAAGCTTGTCTCTCTATGAGAGAAAGCTGCTTTATTCAATATTCAGTGCAAATCTTGCCAAACTGAAAGATGCTTATATCTTATGAAATAAAATGATTTCTACAATGCAGTGAGACAGTTTTTAATGTGTTAGAAGTTATATGCACAAAAACATACGTTAGGACTTCAATGCTCAAGATTGTCAGTTTACAGGTTTCTGAGACCAGTAATGTTGAAATAGTGCTTCTGTTCAAATGAAGTGAAATCTAGCCCAAATCTGCTCAAAAGCTTGACTCTCAATGATAGACAGCTGCTTCATTCAATATTCAGTGCAAATCTTGCCAAACTGAAAGATTCTTATGCCTTATGAAATACAATGTTTTTGCAATGCTGTAAGACAGTTTTTAATGTGTTAGAAGTTATATGCACAAAACCTTATGTTAGGACTTCAATGCTCAAGATTGTCAGTTTACAGGTTTCTGAGACCAGTAATGTTGAAATAGTGCTTCTGTTCAAATAAAGTGAAATCTAGCCCAAATCTACTCAAAAGCTTATCTCTCTGTGAGATAGAGCTGCTTCATTCAATGTTCAGTGCAAATCTTGCCAAACTGAAAGATGCTGATGCCTTATGAAATACAATGTTTTTGCAATGCTGTAAGACAGTTTTTAATGTGTTAGAAGTTATATGCACAAAAACTTATGTTAGGACTTCAATGCTCAAGATTGTCAGTTTACAGGTTTCTGAGACCAGTAATGTTGAAATAGTGCTTCTGTTCAAATGAAGTGAAATCTAGCCCAAATCTGCTCAAAAGCTTGTCTCTCTATGAGAGAAAGCTGCTTCATTCAATATTCAGTGCAAATCTTGCCAAACTGAAAGATTCTTATGCCTTATGAAATACAATGTTTTTGCAATGCTGTAAGACAGTTTTTAATGTGTTAGAAGTTATATGCACAAAACCTTATGTTAGGAATTCAATGCTCAAGATTGTCAGTTTACAGGTTTCTGAGACCAGTAATGTTGAAATAGTGCTTCTGTTCAAATAAAGTGAAATCTAGCCCAAATCTGCTCAAAAGCTTATCTCTCTGTGAGATAGAGCTGCTTCATTCAATATTCAGTGCAAATCTTGCAAAACTGAAAGATGCTTATGTCTTATGAAATAAAATGATTTCTGCAATGCGGTGAGACCGTTTTTAATGTGTTAGAAGTTATATGCACAAAAACTTATGTTAGGCCTTCAATACTCAAGATTGTCAGTTTACAGGTTTCTGAGACCAGTACTGTTGAAATAGTGTTTCTGTTCAAATTAAGAGAAATCTAGCCCAAATCTGCTCAAAAGCTTGTCTCTCTATGAGAGAAAGCTGCTTCATTACAATATTCAGTGCAAATCTTGCCAAACTGAAAGATGCTTATGCCTTATGAAATACAATGTTTTTGCAATGCTGTAAGACAGTTTTTAATGTGTTAGAAGTTATATGCACAAAAACGTATGTTATAGCTTCAATGCTCAAGATTGTCAGTTTACAGGTTTCGGAGACCAGTAATGTTGAAATAGTGCTTCTGTTCAAATGAAGTGAAATCTAGCCCAAATCTGCTCAAAAGCTTGTCTCTCTATGAGAGAAAGCTGCTTCATTACAATATTCAGTGCAAACCTTGCCAAACTGAAAGATGCTTATGCCTTATGAAATACAATGTTTTTGCAATGCTGTAAGACAGTTTTTAATGTGTTAGAAGTTATATGCACAAAAAACTTATGTTAGGCCTTCAATGCTCAAGATTGTCAGTTTACAGGTTTCTGAGACCAGTAATGTTGAAATAGTGCTTCTGTTCAAATGAAGTGAAATCTAGCCCAAATCTGCTCAAAAGCTTGGCTCTCTTTGAGAGAAAGCTGATTCATTCAATATTCAGTGCAAATCTTGCCAAACTGAAAAATGCTTATGCCTTATGAAATACAATGTTTTTGCAATGCTGTAAGAACGTTTTTAATGTGTTAGAAGTTATATGCACAAAAACTTATGTTAGGCCTTCAATACTCAAGATTGTCAGTTTACAGGTTTCTGAGACCAGTAATGTTGAAATAGTGCTTCTGTTCAAATGAAGTGAAATCTAGCCCAAATCTGCTCAAAAGCTTGTCTCTCTATGAGAGAAAGCTGCTTTATTCAATATTCAGTGCAAATCTTGCCAAACTGAAAGATGCTTATATCTTATGAAATAAAATGATTTCTACAATGCAGTGAGACAGTTTTTAATGTGTTAGAAGTTATATGCACAAAAACATACGTTAGGACTTCAATGCTCAAGATTGTCAGTTTACAGGTTTCTGAGACCAGTAATGTTTAAATAGTGCTTCTGTTCAAATGAAGTGAAATCTAGCCCAAATCTGCTCAAAAGCTTATCTCTCTATGAGAGAAAGCTGCTTCATTCAATATTCAGTGCAAATCTTGCCAAACTGAAAGATTCTTATGCCTTATGAAATACAATGTTTTTGCAATGCTGTAAGACAGTTTTTAATGTGTTAGAAGTTATATGCACAAAACCTTATGTTAGGACTTCAATGCTCAAGATTGTCAGTTTACAGGTTTCTGAGACCAGTAATGTTGAAATAGTGCTTCTGTTCAAATAAAGTGAAATCTAGCCCAAATCTGCTCAAAAGCTTATCTCTCTGTGAGATAGAGCTGCTTCATTCAATATTCAGTGCAAATCTTGCAAAACTGAAAGATGCTTATGTCTTATGAAATAAAATGATTTCTGCAATGCGGTGAGACCGTTTTTAATGTGTTAGAAGTTATATGCACAAAAACGTATGTTATAGCTTCAATGCTCAAGATTGTCAGTTTACAGGTTTCGGAGACCAGTAATGTTGAAATAGTGCTTCTGTTCAAATGAAGTGAAATCTAGCCCAAATCTGCTCAAAAGCTTGTCTCTCTATGAGAGAAAGCTGCTTCATTACAATATTCAGTGCAAATCTTGCCAAACTGAAAGATGCTTATGCCTTATGAAATACAATGTTTTTGCAATGCTGTAAGACAGTTTTTAATGTGTTAGAAGTTATATGCACAAAAACTTATGTTAGGCCTTCAATGCTCAAGATTGTCAGTTTACAGGTTTCTGAGACCAGTAATGTTGAAATAGTGCTTCTGTTCAAATGAAGTGAAATCTAGCCCAAATCTGCTCAAAAGCTTGGCTCTCTTTGAGAGAAAGCTGATTCATTCAATATTCAGTGCAAATCTTGCCAAACTGAAAAATGCTTATGCCTTATGAAATACAATGTTTTTGCAATGCTGTAAGAACGTTTTTAATGTGTTAGAAGTTATATGCACAAAAACTTATGTTAGGCCTTCAATGCTCAAGATTGTCAGTTTACAGGTTTCTGAGACCAGTAATGTTGAAATAGTGCTTCTGTTCAAATGAAGTGAAATCTAGCCCAAATCTGCTCAAAAGCTTGTCTCTCTATGAGAGAAAGCTGCTTCCTTCAATATTCAGTGCAAATCTTGCCAAACTGAAAGATGCTTATGTCTTATGAAATAAAATGATTTCTGCAATGCGGTGAGACAGTTTTTAATGTGTTAGAAGTTATATGCACAAAAACTTATGTTATAGCTTCAATGCTCAAGATTGTCAGTTTACAGGTTTCTGAGACCAGTAATGTTGAAATAGTGCTTCTGTTCAAATGAAGTGAAATCCAGCCCAAATCTGCTCAAAAGCTTGTCTCTCTTTGAGAGAAAGCTGATTCATTCAATATTCAGTGCAAATCTTGCCAAACTGAAAATGCTTATGTCTTATGAAATAAAATGATTTCTGCAATGCGGTGAGACAGTTTTTAATGTGTTAGGAGTTATATGCACAAAAACTTATGTTAGGACTTCAATGCTCAAGATTGTCAGTTTACAGGTTTCTGAGACCAGTAATGTTGAAATAGTGCTTCTGTTCAAATAAAGTGAAATCTAGCCCAAATCTGCTCAAAAGCTTATCTCTCTGTGAGATAGAGCTGCTTCATTCAATATTCAGTGCAAATCTTGCAAAACTGAAAGATGCTTATGTCTTATGAAATAAAATGATTTCTGCAATGCGGTGAGACCATTTTTAATGTGTTAGAAGTTATTTGCACAAAAACTTATGTTAGGCCTTCAATACTCAAGATTGTCAGTTTACAGGTTTCTGAGACCAGTAATGTTGAAATAGTGTTTCTGTTCAAATGAAGAGAAATCTAGCCCAAATCTGCTCAAAAGCTTGTCTCTCTATGAGAGAAAGCTGCTTCATTACAATATTCAGTGCAAATCTTGCCAAACTGAAAGATGCTTATGCCTTATGAAATACAATGTTTTTGCAATGCTGTAAGACAGTTTTTAATGTGTTAGAAGTTATATGCACAAAAACTTATGTTATAGCTTCAATGCTCAAGATTGTCAGTTTACAGGTTTCGGAGACCAGTAATGTTGAAATAGTGCTTCTGTTCAAATGAAGTGAAATCTAGCCCAAATCTGCTCAAAAGCTTGTCTCTCTATGAGAGAAAGCTGCTTCATTACAATATTCAGTGCAAATCTTGCCAAACTGAAAGATGCTTATGCCTTATGAAATACAATGTTTTTGCAATGCTGTAAGACAGTTTTTAATGTGTTAGAAGTTATATGCACAAAAACTTATGTTAGGCCTTCAATGCTCAAGATTGTCAGTTTACAGGTTTCTGAGACCAGTAATGTTGAAATAGTGCTTCTGTTCAAATGAAGTGAAATCTAGCCCAAATCTGCTCAAAAGCTTGGCTCTCTTTGAGAGAAAGCTGATTCATTCAATATTCAGTGCAAATCTTGCCAAACTGAAAAATGCTTATGCCTTATGAAATACAATGTTTTTGCAATGCTGTAAGAACGTTTTTAATGTGTTAGAAGTTATATGCACAAAAACTTATGTTAGGCCTTCAATGCTCAAGATTGTCAGTTTACAGGTTTCTGAGACCAGTAATGTTGAAATAGTGCTTCTGTTCAAATGAAGTTAAATCTAGCCCAAATCTGCTCAAAAGCTTGTCTCTCTATGAGAGAAAGCTGCTTCCTTCAATATTCAGTGCAAATCTTGCCAAACTGAAAGATGCTTATGTCTTATGAAATAAAATGATTTCTGCAATGCGGTGAGACAGTTTTTAATGTGTTAGAAGTTATATGCACAAAAACTTATGTTATATCTTCAATGCTCAAGATTGTCAGTTTACAGGTTCCTGAGACCAGTAATGTTGAAATAGTGCTTCTGTTCAAATGAAGTGAAATCCAGCCCAAATCTGCTCAAAAGCTTGTCTCTCTTTGAGAGAAAGCTGATTCATTCAATATTCAGTGCAAATCTTGCCAAACTGAAAGATGCTTATGTCTTATGAAATAAAATGATTTCTGCAATGCGGCGAGACAGTTTTTAATGTGTTAGAAGTTATATGCACAAAAACTTATGTTAGGCCTTCAATACTCAAGATTGTCAGTTTAAAGGTTTCTGAGACCAGTAATGTTGAAATAGTGCTTCTGTTCAAATGAAGTGAAATCTAGCCCAAATCTGCTCAAAAGCTTGTCTCTCTATGAGAGAAAGCTGCTACATTCAATATTCAGTGCAAATCTTGCCAAACTGAAAGATACTTGTCTTATGAAATAAAATGATTTCTGCAATGCGGTGAGACAGTTTTTAATGTGTTAGAAGTTATATGCACAAAAACTTATGTTAGGCCTTCAATACTCAAGATTGTCAGTTTACAGGTTTCTGAGACCAGTAATGTTGAAATAGTGCTTCTGTTCAAATGAAGTGAAATCTAGCCCAAATCTGCTCAAAAGCTTGTCTCTCTATGAGAGAAAGCTGCTTTATTCAATATTCAGTGCAAATCTTGCCAAACTGAAAGATGCTGATGCCTTATGAAATACAATGTTTTTGCAATGCTGTAAGACAGTTTTTAATGTGTTAGAAGTTATATGCACAAAAACTTATGTTAGGACTTCAATGCTCAAGATTGTCAGTTTACAGGTTTCTGAGACCAGTAATGTTGAAATAGTCCTTCTGTTCAAATGAAGTGAAATCTAGCCCAAATCTGCTCAAAAGCTTGTCTCTCTATGAGAGAAAGCTGCTTTATTCAATATTCAGTGCAAATCTTGCCAAACTGAAAGATGCTTATATCTTATGAAATAAAATGATTTCTACAATGCAGTGAGACAGTTTTTAATGTGTTAGAAGTTATATGCACAAAAACATACGTTAGGACTTCAATGCTCAAGATTGTCAGTTTACAGGTTTCTGAGACCAGTAATGTTGAAATAGTGCTTCTGTTCAAATAAAGTGAAATCTAGCCCAAATCTGCTCAAAAGCTTATCTCTCTGTGAGATAGAGCTGCTTCATTCAATATTCAGTGCAAATCTTGCCAAACTGAAAGATGCTGATGCCTTATGAAATACAATGTTTTTGCAATGCTGTAAGACAGTTTTTAATGTGTTAGAAGTTATATGCACAAAAACTTATGTTAGGACTTCAATGCTCAAGATTGTCAGTTTACAGGTTTCTGAGACCAGTAATGTTGAAATAGTGCTTCTGTTCAAATGAAGTGAAATCTAGCCCAAATCTGCTCAAAAGCTTGTCTCTCTATGAGAGAAAGCTGCTTTATTCAATATTCAGTGCAAATCTTGCCAAACTGAAAGATGCTTATATCTTATGAAATAAAATGATTTCTACAATGCAGTGAGACAGTTTTTAATGTGTTAGAAGTTATATGCACAAAAACATACGTTAGGACTTCAATGCTCAAGATTGTCAGTTTACAGGTTTCTGAGACCAGTAATGTTTAAATAGTGCTTCTGTTCAAATGAAGTGAAATCTAGCCCAAATCTGCTCAAAAGCTTATCTCTCTATGAGAGAAAGCTGCTTCATTCAATATTCAGTGCAAATCTTGCCAAACTGAAAGATTCTTATGCCTTATGAAATACAATGTTTTTGCAATGCTGTAAGACAGTTTTTAATGTGTTAGAAGTTATATGCACAAAACCTTATGTTAGGACTTCAATGCTCAAGATTGTCAGTTTACAGGTTTCTGAGACCAGTAATGTTGAAATAGTGCTTCTGTTCAAATAAAGTGAAATCTAGCCCAAATCTGCTCAAAAGCTTATCTCTCTGTGAGATAGAGCTGCTTCATTCAATATTCAGTGCAAATCTTGCAAAACTGAAAGATGCTTATGTCTTATGAAATAAAATGATTTCTGCAATGCGGTGAGACCGTTTTTAATGTGTTAGAAGTTATATGCACAAAAACGTATGTTATAGCTTCAATGCTCAAGATTGTCAGTTTACAGGTTTCGGAGACCAGTAATGTTGAAATAGTGCTTCTGTTCAAATGAAGTGAAATCTAGCCCAAATCTGCTCAAAAGCTTGTCTCTCTATGAGAGAAAGCTGCTTCATTACAATATTCAGTGCAAATCTTGCCAAACTGAAAGATGCTTATGCCTTATGAAATACAATGTTTTTGCAATGCTGTAAGACAGTTTTTAATGTGTTAGAAGTTATATGCACAAAAACTTATGTTAGGCCTTCAATGCTCAAGATTGTCAGTTTACAGGTTTCTGAGACCAGTAATGTTGAAATAGTGCTTCTGTTCAAATGAAGTGAAATCTAGCCCAAATCTGCTCAAAAGCTTGGCTCTCTTTGAGAGAAAGCTGATTCATTCAATATTCAGTGCAAATCTTGCCAAACTGAAAAATGCTTATGCCTTATGAAATACAATGTTTTTGCAATGCTGTAAGAACGTTTTTAATGTGTTAGAAGTTATATGCACAAAAACTTATGTTAGGCCTTCAATGCTCAAGATTGTCAGTTTACAGGTTTCTGAGACCAGTAATGTTGAAATAGTGCTTCTGTTCAAATGAAGTGAAATCTAGCCCAAATCTGCTCAAAAGCTTGTCTCTCTATGAGAGAAAGCTGCTTCCTTCAATATTCAGTGCAAATCTTGCCAAACTGAAAGATGCTTATGTCTTATGAAATAAAATGATTTCTGCAATGCGGTGAGACAGTTTTTAATGTGTTAGAAGTTATATGCACAAAAACTTATGTTATAGCTTCAATGCTCAAGATTGTCAGTTTACAGGTTTCTGAGACCAGTAATGTTGAAATAGTGCTTCTGTTCAAATGAAGTGAAATCCAGCCCAAATCTGCTCAAAAGCTTGTCTCTCTTTGAGAGAAAGCTGATTCATTCAATATTCAGTGCAAATCTTGCCAAACTGAAAATGCTTATGTCTTATGAAATAAAATGATTTCTGCAATGCGGTGAGACAGTTTTTAATGTGTTAGGAGTTATATGCACAAAAACTTATGTTAGGACTTCAATGCTCAAGATTGTCAGTTTACAGGTTTCTGAGACCAGTAATGTTGAAATAGTGCTTCTGTTCAAATAAAGTGAAATCTAGCCCAAATCTGCTCAAAAGCTTATCTCTCTGTGAGATAGAGCTGCTTCATTCAATATTCAGTGCAAATCTTGCAAAACTGAAAGATGCTTATGTCTTATGAAATAAAATGATTTCTGCAATGCGGTGAGACCGTTTTTAATGTGTTAGAAGTTATATGCACAAAAACTTATGTTAGGCCTTCAATACTCAAGATTGTCAGTTTACAGGTTTCTGAGACCAGTAATGTTGAAATAGTGTTTCTGTTCAAATGAAGAGAAATCTAGCCCAAATCTGCTCAAAAGCTTGTCTCTCTATGAGAGAAAGCTGCTTCATTACAATATTCAGTGCAAATCTGGCCAAACTGAAAGATGCTTATGCCTTATGAAATACAATGTTTTTGCAATGCTGTAAGACAGTTTTTAATGTGTTAGAAGTTATATGCACAAAAACTTATGTTAGGCCTTCAATGCTCAAGATTGTCAGTTTACAGGTTTCTGAGACCAGTAATGTTGAAATAGTGCTTCTGTTCAAATGAAGTGAAATCTAGCCCAAATCTGCTCAAAAGCTTGGCTCTCTTTGAGAGAAAGCTGATTCATTCAATATTCAGTGCAAATCTTGCCAAACTGAAAAATGCTTATGCCTTATGAAATACAATGTTTTTGCAATGCTGTAAGAACGTTTTTAATGTGTTAGAAGTTATATGCACAAAAACTTATGTTAGGCCTTCAATGCTCAAGATTGTCAGTTTACAGGTTTCTGAGACCAGTAATGTTGAAATAGTGCTTCTGTTCAAATGAAGTGAAATCTAGCCCAAATCTGCTCAAAAGCTTGTCTCTCTATGAGAGAAAGCTGCTTCCTTCAATATTCAGTGCAAATCTTGCCAAACTGAAAGATGCTTATGTCTTATGAAATAAAATGATTTCTGCAATGCGGTGAGACAGTTTTTAATGTGTTAGAAGTTATATGCACAAAAACTTATGTTATATCTTCAATGCTCAAGATTGTCAGTTTACAGGTTCCTGAGACCAGTAATGTTGAAATAGTGCTTCTGTTCAAATGAAGTGAAATCCAGCCCAAATCTGCTCAAAAGCTTGTCTCTCTTTGAGAGAAAGCTGATTCATTCAATATTCACTGCAAATCTTGCCAAACTGAAAGATGCTTATGTCTTATGAAATAAAATGATTTCTGAAATGCGGCGAGACAGTTTTTAATGTGTTAGAAGTTATATGCACAAAAACTTATGTTAGGCCTTCAATACTCAAGATTGTCAGTTTAAAGGTTTCTGAGACCAGTAATGTTGAAATAGTGCTTCTGTTCAAATGAAGTGAAATCTAGCCCAAATCTGCTCAAAAGCTTGTCTCTCTATGAGAGAAAGCTGCTTCATTCAATATTCAGTGCAAATCTTGCCAAACTGAAAGATACTTGTCTTATGAAATAAAATGATTTCTGCAATGCGGTGAGACAGTTTTTAATGTGTTAGAAGTTATATGCACAAAAACTTATGTTAGGCCTTCAATACTCAAGATTGTCAGTTTACAGGTTTCTGAGACCAGTAATGTTGAAATAGTGCTTCTGTTCAAATGAAGTGAAATCTAGCCCAAATCTGCTCAAAAGCTTGTCTCTCTATGAGAGAAAGCTGCTTTATTCAATATTCAGTGCAAATCTTGCCAAACTGAAAGATGCTGATGCCTTATGAAATACAATGTTTTTGCAATGCTGTAAGACAGTTTTTAATGTGTTAGAAGTTATATGCACAAAAACTTATGTTAGTACTTCAATGCTCAAGATTGTCAGTTTACAGGTTTCTGAGACCAGTAATGTTGAAATAGTCCTTCTGTTCAAATGAAGTGAAATCTAGCCCAAATCTGCTCAAAAGCTTGTCTCTCTATGAGAGAAAGCTGCTTTATTCAATATTCAGTGCAAATCTTGCCAAACTGAAAGATGCTTATATCTTATGAAATAAAATGATTTCTACAATGCAGTGAGACAGTTTTTAATGTGTTAGAAGTTATATGCACAAAAACATACGTTAGGACTTCAATGCTCAAGATTGTCAGTTTACAGGTTTCTGAGACCAGTAATGTTGAAATAGTGCTTCTGTTCAAATAAAGTGAAATCTAGCCCAAATCTGCTCAAAAGCTTATCTCTCTGTGAGATAGAGCTGCTTCATTCAATATTCAGTGCAAATCTTGCAAAACTGAAAGATGCTTATGTCTTATGAAATAAAATGATTTCTGCAATGTGGTGAGACCGTTTTTAATGTGTTAGAAGTTATATGCACAAAAACTTATGTTAGGCCTTCAATACTCAAGATTGTCAGTTTACAGGTTTCTGAGACCAGTAATGTTTAAATAGTGCTTCTGTTCAAATGAAGTGAAATCTAGCCCAAATCTGCTCAAAAGCTTATCTCTCCATGAGAGAAAGCTGCTTCATTCAATATTCAGTGCAAATCTTGCCAAACTGAAAGATGCTTATGCCTTATGAAATACAATGTTTTTGCAATGCTGTAAGACAGTTTTTAATGTGTTAGAAGTTATATGCACAAAAACGTATGTTATAGCTTCAATGCTCAAGATTGTCAGTTTACAGGTTTCGGAGACCAGTAATGTTGAAATAGTGCTTCTGTTCAAATGAAGTGAAATCTAGCCCAAATCTGCTCAAAAGCTTGTCTCTCTATGAGAGAAAGCTGCTTTATTCAATATTCAGTGCAAATCTTGCCAAACTGAAAGATGCTGATGCCTTATGAAATACAATGTTTTTGCAATGCTGTAAGACAGTTTTTAATGTGTTAGAAGTTATATGCACAAAAACTTATGTTAGGACTTCAATGCTCAAGATTGTCAGTTTACAGGTTTCTGAGACCAGTAATGTTGAAATAGTGCTTCTGTTCAAATGAAGTGAAATCTAGCCCAAATCTGCTCAAAAGCTTGTCTCTCTATGAGAGAAAGCTGCTTTATTCAATATTCAGTGCAAATCTTGCCAAACTGAAAGATGCTTATATCTTATGAAATAAAATGATTTCTACAATGCAGTGAGACAGTTTTTAATGTGTTATAAGTTATATGCACAAAAACTTATGTTAGGCCTTCAATGCTCAAGATTGTCAGTTTACAGGTTTCTGAGACCAGTAATGTTGAAATAGTGCTTCTGTTCAAATGAAGTGAAATCTAGCCCAAATCTGCTCAAAAGCTTGGCTCTCTTTGAGAGAAAGCTGATTCATTCAATATTCAGTGCAAATCTTGCCAAACTGAAAAATGCTTATGCCTTATGAAATACAATGTTTTTGCAATGCTGTAAGAACGTTTTTTATGTGTTAGAAGTTATATGCACAAAAACTTATGTTAGGCCTTCAATGCTCAAGATTGTCAGTTTACAGGTTTCTGAGACCAGTAATGTTGAAATAGTGCTTCTGTTCAAATGAAGTGAAATCTAGCCCAAATCTGCTCAAAAGCTTGTCTCTCTATGAGAGAAAGCTGCTTCATTCAATATTCAGTGCAAATCTTGCCAAACTGAAAGATACTTGTCTTATGAAATAAAATGATTTCTGCAATGCGGTGAGACAGTTTTTAATGTGTTAGAAGTTATATGCACAAAAACTTATGTTAGGACTTCAATGCTCAAGATTGTCAGTTTACAGGTTTCTGAGACCAGTAATGTTGAAATAGTGCTTCTGTTCAAATGAAGTGAAATCTAGCCCAAATCTGCTCAAAAGCTTGTCTCTCTATGAGAGAAAGCTGCTTTATTCAATATTCAGTGCAAATCTTGCCAAACTGAAAGATGCTTATATCTTATGAAATAAAATGATTTCTACAATGCAGTGAGACAGTTTTTAATGTGTTAGAAGTTATATGCACAAAAACATACGTTAGGACTTCAATGCTCAAGATTGTCAGTTTACAGGTTTCTGAGACCAGTAATGTTTAAATAGTGCTTCTGTTCAAATGAAGTGAAATCTAGCCCAAATCTGCTCAAAAGCTTATCTCTCTATGAGAGAAAGCTGCTTCATTCAATATTCAGTGCAAATCTTGCCAAACTGAAAGATTCTTATGCCTTATGAAATACAATGTTTTTGCAATGCTGTAAGACAGTTTTTAATGTGTTAGAAGTTATATGCACAAAACCTTATGTTAGGACTTCAATGCTCAAGATTGTCAGTTTACAGGTTTCTGAGACCAGTAATGTTGAAATAGTGCTTCTGTTCAAATAAAGTGAAATCTAGCCCAAATCTGCTCAAAAGCTTATCTCTCTGTGAGATAGAGCTGCTTCATTCAATATTCAGTGCAAATCTTGCAAAACTGAAAGATGCTTATGTCTTATGAAATAAAATGATTTCTGCAATGCGGTGAGACCGTTTTTAATGTGTTAGAAGTTATATGCACAAAAACGTATGTTATAGCTTCAATGCTCAAGATTGTCAGTTTACAGGTTTCGGAGACCAGTAATGTTGAAATAGTGCTTCTGTTCAAATGAAGTGAAATCTAGCCCAAATCTGCTCAAAAGCTTGTCTCTCTATGAGAGAAAGCTGCTTCATTACAATATTCAGTGCAAATCTTGCCAAACTGAAAGATGCTTATGCCTTATGAAATACAATGTTTTTGCAATGCTGTAAGACAGTTTTTAATGTGTTAGAAGTTATATGCACAAAAACTTATGTTAGGCCTTCAATGCTCAAGATTGTCAGTTTACAGGTTTCTGAGACCAGTAATGTTGAAATAGTGCTTCTGTTCAAATGAAGTGAAATCTAGCCCAAATCTGCTCAAAAGCTTGGCTCTCTTTGAGAGAAAGCTGATTCATTCAATATTCAGTGCAAATCTTGCCAAACTGAAAAATGCTTATGCCTTATGAAATACAATGTTTTTGCAATGCTGTAAGAACGTTTTTAATGTGTTAGAAGTTATATGCACAAAAACTTATGTTAGGCCTTCAATGCTCAAGATTGTCAGTTTACAGGTTTCTGAGACCAGTAATGTTGAAATAGTGCTTCTGTTCAAATGAAGTGAAATCTAGCCCAAATCTGCTCAAAAGCTTGTCTCTCTATGAGAGAAAGCTGCTTCCTTCAATATTCAGTGCAAATCTTGCCAAACTGAAAGATGCTTATGTCTTATGAAATAAAATGATTTCTGCAATGCGGTGAGACAGTTTTTAATGTGTTAGAAGTTATATGCACAAAAACTTATGTTATAGCTTCAATGCTCAAGATTGTCAGTTTACAGGTTTCTGAGACCAGTAATGTTGAAATAGTGCTTCTGTTCAAATGAAGTGAAATCCAGCCCAAATCTGCTCAAAAGCTTGTCTCTCTTTGAGAGAAAGCTGATTCATTCAATATTCAGTGCAAATCTTGCCAAACTGAAAATGCTTATGTCTTATGAAATAAAATGATTTCTGCAATGCGGTGAGACAGTTTTTAATGTGTTAGGAGTTATATGCACAAAAACTTATGTTAGGACTTCAATGCTCAAGATTGTCAGTTTACAGGTTTCTGAGACCAGTAATGTTGAAATAGTGCTTCTGTTCAAATAAAGTGAAATCTAGCCCAAATCTGCTCAAAAGCTTATCTCTCTGTGAGATAGAGCTGCTTCATTCAATATTCAGTGCAAATCTTGCAAAACTGAAAGATGCTTATGTCTTATGAAATAAAATGATTTCTGCAATGCGGTGAGACCATTTTTAATGTGTTAGAAGTTATTTGCACAAAAACTTATGTTAGGCCTTCAATACTCAAGATTGTCAGTTTACAGGTTTCTGAGACCAGTAATGTTGAAATAGTGTTTCTGTTCAAATGAAGAGAAATCTAGCCCAAATCTGCTCAAAAGCTTGTCTCTCTATGAGAGAAAGCTGCTTCATTACAATATTCAGTGCAAATCTTGCCAAACTGAAAGATGCTTATGCCTTATGAAATACAATGTTTTTGCAATGCTGTAAGACAGTTTTTAATGTGTTAGAAGTTATATGCACAAAAACTTATGTTATAGCTTCAATGCTCAAGATTGTCAGTTTACAGGTTTCGGAGACCAGTAATGTTGAAATAGTGCTTCTGTTCAAATGAAGTGAAATCTAGCCCAAATCTGCTCAAAAGCTTGTCTCTCTATGAGAGAAAGCTGCTTCATTACAATATTCAGTGCAAATCTTGCCAAACTGAAAGATGCTTATGCCTTATGAAATACAATGTTTTTGCAATGCTGTAAGACAGTTTTTAATGTGTTAGAAGTTATATGCACAAAAACTTATGTTAGGCCTTCAATGCTCAAGATTGTCAGTTTACAGGTTTCTGAGACCAGTAATGTTGAAATAGTGCTTCTGTTCAAATGAAGTGAAATCTAGCCCAAATCTGCTCAAAAGCTTGGCTCTCTTTGAGAGAAAGCTGATTCATTCAATATTCAGTGCAAATCTTGCCAAACTGAAAAATGCTTATGCCTTATGAAATACAATGTTTTTGCAATGCTGTAAGAACGTTTTTAATGTGTTAGAAGTTATATGCACAAAAACTTATGTTAGGCCTTCAATGCTCAAGATTGTCAGTTTACAGGTTTCTGAGACCAATAATGTTGAAATAGTGCTTCTGTTCAAATGAAGTTAAATCTAGCCCAAATCTGCTCAAAAGCTTGTCTCTCTATGAGAGAAAGCTACTTCCTTCAATATTCAGTGCAAATCTTGCCAAACTGAAAGATGCTTATGTCTTATGAAATAAAATGATTTCTGCAATGCGGTGAGACAGTTTTTAATGTGTTAGAAGTTATATGCACAAAAACTTATGTTATATCTTCAATGCTCAAGATTGTCAGTTTACAGGTTCCTGAGACCAGTAATGTTGAAATAGTGCTTCTGTTCAAATGAAGTGAAATCCAGCCCAAATCTGCTCAAAAGCTTGTCTCTCTTTGAGAGAAAGCTGATTCATTCAATATTCAGTGCAAATCTTGCCAAACTGAAAGATGCTTATGTCTTATGAAATAAAATGATTTCTGCAATGCGGCGAGACAGTTTTTAATGTGTTAGAAGTTATATGCACAAAAACTTATGTTAGGCCTTCAATACTCAAGATTGTCAGTTTAAAGGTTTCTGAGACCAGTAATGTTGAAATAGTGCTTCTGTTCAAATGAAGTGAAATCTAGCCCAAATCTGCTCAAAAGCTTGTCTCTCTATGAGAGAAAGCTGCTTCATTCAATATTCAGTGCAAATCTTGCCAAACTGAAAGATACTTGTCTTATGAAATAAAATGATTTCTGCAATGCGGTGAGACAGTTTTTAATGTGTTAGAAGTTATATGCACAAAAACTTATGTTAGGCCTTCAATACTCAAGATTGTCAGTTTACAGGTTTCTGAGACCAGTAATGTTGAAATAGTGCTTCTGTTCAAATGAAGTGAAATCTAGCCCAAATCTGCTCAAAAGCTTGTCTCTCTATGAGAGAAAGCTGCTTTATTCAATATTCAGTGCAAATCTTGCCAAACTGAAAGATGCTGATGCCTTATGAAATACAATGTTTTTGCAATGCTGTAAGACAGTTTTTAATGTGTTAGAAGTTATATGCACAAAAACTTATGTTAGGACTTCAATGCTCAAGATTGTCAGTTTACAGGTTTCTGAGACCAGTAATGTTGAAATAGTCCTTCTGTTCAAATGAAGTGAAATCTAGCCCAAATCTGCTCAAAAGCTTGTCTCTCTATGAGAGAAAGCTGCTTTATTCAATATTCAGTGCAAATCTTGCCAAACTGAAAGATGCTTATATCTTATGAAATAAAATGATTTCTACAATGCAGTGAGACAGTTTTTAATGTGTTAGAAGTTATATGCACAAAAACATACGTTAGGACTTCAATGCTCAAGATTGTCAGTTTACAGGTTTCTGAGACCAGTAATGTTGAAATAGTGCTTCTGTTCAAATAAAGTGAAATCTAGCCCAAATCTGCTCAAAAGCTTATCTCTCTGTGAGATAGAGCTGCTTCATTCAATATTCAGTGCAAATCTTGCCAAACTGAAAGATGCTGATGCCTTATGAAATACAATGTTTTTGCAATGCTGTAAGACAGTTTTTAATGTGTTAGAAGTTATATGCACAAAAACTTATGTTAGGACTTCAATGCTCAAGATTGTCAGTTTACAGGTTTCTGAGACCAGTAATGTTGAAATAGTGCTTCTGTTCAAATGAAGTGAAATCTAGCCCAAATCTGCTCAAAAGCTTGTCTCTCTATGAGAGAAAGCTGCTTTATTCAATATTCAGTGCAAATCTTGCCAAACTGAAAGATGCTTATATCTTATGAAATAAAATGATTTCTACAATGCAGTGAGACAGTTTTTAATGTGTTAGAAGTTATATGCACAAAAACATACGTTAGGACTTCAATGCTCAAGATTGTCAGTTTACAGGTTTCTGAGACCAGTAATGTTTAAATAGTGCTTCTGTTCAAATGAAGTGAAATCTAGCCCAAATCTGCTCAAAAGCTTATCTCTCTATGAGAGAAAGCTGCCTCATTCAATATTCAGTGCAAATCTTGCCAAACTGAAAGATTCTTATGCCTTATGAAATACAATGTTTTTGCAATGCTGTAAGACAGTTTTTAATGTGTTAGAAGTTATATGCACAAAACCTTATGTTAGGACTTCAATGCTCAAGATTGTCAGTTTACAGGTTTCTGAGACCAGTAATGTTGAAATAGTGCTTCTGTTCAAATAAAGTGAAATCTAGCCCAAATCTGCTCAAAAGCTTATCTCTCTGTGAGATAGAGCTGCTTCATTCAATATTCAGTGCAAATCTTGCAAAACTGAAAGATGCTTATGTCTTATGAAATAAAATGATTTCTGCAATGCGGTGAGACCGTTTTTAATGTGTTAGAAGTTATATGCACAAAAACGTATGTTATAGCTTCAATGCTCAAGATTGTCAGTTTACAGGTTTCGGAGACCAGTAATGTTGAAATAGTGCTTCTGTTCAAATGAAGTGAAATCTAGCCCAAATCTGCTCAAAAGCTTGTCTCTCTATGAGAGAAAGCTGCTTCATTACAATATTCAGTGCAAATCTTGCCAAACTGAAAGATGCTTATGCCTTATGAAATACAATGTTTTTGCAATGCTGTAAGACAGTTTTTAATGTGTTAGAAGTTATATGCACAAAAACTTATGTTAGGCCTTCAATGCTCAAGATTGTCAGTTTACAGGTTTCTGAGACCAGTAATGTTGAAATAGTGCTTCTGTTCAAATGAAGTGAAATCTAGCCCAAATCTGCTCAAAAGCTTGGCTCTCTTTGAGAGAAAGCTGATTCATTCAATATTCAGTGCAAATCTTGCCAAACTGAAAAATGCTTATGCCTTATGAAATACAATGTTTTTGCAATGCTGTAAGAACGTTTTTAATGTGTTAGAAGTTATATGCACAAAAACTTATGTTAGGCCTTCAATGCTCAAGATTGTCAGTTTACAGGTTTCTGAGACCAGTAATGTTGAAATAGTGCTTCTGTTCAAATGAAGTGAAATCTAGCCCAAATCTGCTCAAAAGCTTGTCTCTCTATGAGAGAAAGCTGCTTCCTTCAATATTCAGTGCAAATCTTGCCAAACTGAAAGATGCTTATGTCTTATGAAATAAAATGATTTCTGCAATGCGGTGAGACAGTTTTTAATGTGTTAGAAGTTATATGCACAAAAACTTATGTTATAGCTTCAATGCTCAAGATTGTCAGTTTACAGGTTTCTGAGACCAGTAATGTTGAAATAGTGCTTCTGTTCAAATGAAGTGAAATCCAGCCCAAATCTGCTCAAAAGCTTGTCTCTCTTTGAGAGAAAGCTGATTCATTCAATATTCAGTGCAAATCTTGCCAAACTGAAAATGCTTATGTCTTATGAAATAAAATGATTTCAGCAATGCGGTGAGACAGTTTTTAATGTGTTAGGAGTTATATGCACAAAAACTTATGTTAGGACTTCAATGCTCAAGATTGTCAGTTTACAGGTTTCTGAGACCAGTAATGTTGAAATAGTGCTTCTGTTCAAATAAAGTGAAATCTAGCCCAAATCTGCTCAAAAGCTTATCTCTCTGTGAGATAGAGCTGCTTCATTCAATATTCAGTGCAAATCTTGCAAAACTGAAAGATGCTTATGTCTTATGAAATAAAATGATTTCTGCAATGCGGTGAGACCGTTTTTAATGTGTTAGAAGTTATATGCACAAAAACTTATGTTAGGCCTTCAATACTCAAGATTGTCAGTTTACAGGTTTCTGAGACCAGTAATGTTGAAATAGTGTTTCTGTTCAAATGAAGAGAAATCTAGCCCAAATCTGCTCAAAAGCTTGTCTCTCTATGAGAGAAAGCTGCTTCATTACAATATTCAGTGCAAATCTGGCCAAACTGAAAGATGCTTATGCCTTATGAAATACAATGTTTTTGCAATGCTGTAAGACAGTTTTTAATGTGTTAGAAGTTATATGCACAAAAACTTATGTTATAGCTTCAATGCTCAAGATTGTCAGTTTACAGGTTTCGGAGACCAGTAATGTTGAAATAGTGCTTCTGTTCAAATGAAGTGAAATCTAGCCCAAATCTGCTCAAAAGCTTGTCTCTCTATGAGAGAAAGCTGCTTCATTACAATATTCAGTGCAAATCTTGCCAAACTGAAAGATGCTTATGCCTTATGAAATACAATGTTTTTGCAATGCTGTAAGACAGTTTTTAATGTGTTAGAAGTTATATGCACAAAAACTTATGTTAGGCCTTCAATGCTCAAGATTGTCAGTTTACAGGTTTCTGAGACCAGTAATGTTGAAATAGTGCTTCTGTTCAAATGAAGTGAAATCTAGCCCAAATCTGCTCAAAAGCTTGGCTCTCTTTGAGAGAAAGCTGATTCATTCAATATTCAGTGCAAATCTTGCCAAACTGAAAAATGCTTATGCCTTATGAAATACAATGTTTTTGCAATGCTGTAAGAACGTTTTTAATGTGTTAGAAGTTATATGCACAAAAACTTATGTTAGGCCTTCAATGCTCAAGATTGTCAGTTTACAGGTTTCTGAGACCAGTAATGTTGAAATAGTGCTTCTGTTCAAATGAAGTTAAATCTAGCCCAAATCTGCTCAAAAGCTTGTCTCTCTATGAGAGAAAGCTGCTTCCTTCAATATTCAGTGCAAATCTTGCCAAACTGAAAGATGCTTATGTCTTATGAAATAAAATGATTTCTGCAATGCGGTGAGACAGTTTTTAATGTGTTAGAAGTTATATGCACAAAAACTTATGTTATATCTTCAATGCTCAAGATTGTCAGTTTACAGGTTCCTGAGACCAGTAATGTTGAAATAGTGCTTCTGTTCAAATGAAGTGAAATCCAGCCCAAATCTGCTCAAAAGCTTGTCTCTCTTTGAGAGAAAGCTGATTCATTCAATATTCAGTGCAAATCTTGCCAAACTGAAAGATGCTTATGTCTTATGAAATAAAATGATTTCTGAAATGCGGCGAGACAGTTTTTAATGTGTTAGAAGTTATATGCACAAAAACTTATGTTAGGCCTTCAATACTCAAGATTGTCAGTTTAAAGGTTTCTGAGACCAGTAATGTTGAAATAGTGCTTCTGTTCAAATGAAGTGAAATCTAGCCCAAATCTGCTCAAAAGCTTGTCTCTCTATGAGAGAAAGCTGCTTCATTCAATATTCAGTGCAAATCTTGCCAAACTGAAAGATACTTGTCTTATGAAATAAAATGATTTCTGCAATGCGGTGAGACAGTTTTTAATGTGTTAGAAGTTATATGCACAAAAACTTATGTTAGGCCTTCAATACTCAAGATTGTCAGTTTACAGGTTTCTGAGACCAGTAATGTTGAAATAGTGCTTCTGTTCAAATGAAGTGAAATCTAGCCCAAATCTGCTCAAAAGCTTGTCTCTCTATGAGAGAAAGCTGCTTTATTCAATATTCAGTGCAAATCTTGCCAAACTGAAAGATGCTGATGCCTTATGAAATACAATGTTTTTGCAATGCTGTAAGACAGTTTTTAATGTGTTAGAAGTTATATGCACAAAAACTTATGTTAGTACTTCAATGCTCAAGATTGTCAGTTTACAGGTTTCTGAGACCAGTAATGTTGAAATAGTCCTTCTGTTCAAATGAAGTGAAATCTAGCCCAAATCTGCTCAAAAGCTTGTCTCTCTATGAGAGAAAGCTGCTTTATTCAATATTCAGTGCAAATCTTGCCAAACTGAAAGATGCTTATATCTTATGAAATAAAATGATTTCTACAATGCAGTGAGACAGTTTTTAATGTGTTAGAAGTTATATGCACAAAAACATACGTTAGGACTTCAATGCTCAAGATTGTCAGTTTACAGGTTTCTGAGACCAGTAATGTTGAAATAGTGCTTCTGTTCAAATAAAGTGAAATCTAGCCCAAATCTGCTCAAAAGCTTATCTCTCTGTGAGATAGAGCTGCTTCATTCAATATTCAGTGCAAATCTTGCAAAACTGAAAGATGCTTATGTCTTATGAAATAAAATGATTTCTGCAATGTGGTGAGACCGTTTTTAATGTGTTAGAAGTTATATGCACAAAAACTTATGTTAGGCCTTCAATACTCAAGATTGTCAGTTTACAGGTTTCTGAGACCAGTAATGTTTAAATAGTGCTTCTGTTCAAATGAAGTGAAATCTAGCCCAAATCTGCTCAAAAGCTTATCTCTCCATGAGAGAAAGCTGCTTCATTCAATATTCAGTGCAAATCTTGCCAAACTGAAAGATGCTTATGCCTTATGAAATACAATGTTTTTGCAATGCTGTAAGACAGTTTTTAATGTGTTAGAAGTTATATGCACAAAAACGTATGTTATAGCTTCAATGCTCAAGATTGTCAGTTTACAGGTTTCGGAGACCAGTAATGTTGAAATAGTGCTTCTGTTCAAATGAAGTGAAATCTAGCCCAAATCTGCTCAAAAGCTTGTCTCTCTATGAGAGAAAGCTGCTTTATTCAATATTCAGTGCAAATCTTGCCAAACTGAAAGATGCTGATGCCTTATGAAATACAATGTTTTTGCAATGCTGTAAGACAGTTTTTAATGTGTTAGAAGTTATATGCACAAAAACTTATGTTAGGACTTCAATGCTCAAGATTGTCAGTTTACAGGTTTCTGAGACCAGTAATGTTGAAATAGTGCTTCTGTTCAAATGAAGTGAAATCTAGCCCAAATCTGCTCAAAAGCTTGTCTCTCTATGAGAGAAAGCTGCTTTATTCAATATTCAGTGCAAATCTTGCCAAACTGAAAGATGCTTATATCTTATGAAATAAAATGATTTCTACAATGCAGTGAGACAGTTTTTAATGTGTTATAAGTTATATGCACAAAAACTTATGTTAGGCCTTCAATGCTCAAGATTGTCAGTTTACAGGTTTCTGAGACCAGTAATGTTGAAATAGTGCTTCTGTTCAAATGAAGTGAAATCTAGCCCAAATCTGCTCAAAAGCTTGGCTCTCTTTGAGAGAAAGCTGATTCATTCAATATTCAGTGCAAATCTTGCCAAACTGAAAAATGCTTATGCCTTATGAAATACAATGTTTTTGCAATGCTGTAAGAACGTTTTTTATGTGTTAGAAGTTATATGCACAAAAACTTATGTTAGGCCTTCAATGCTCAAGATTGTCAGTTTACAGGTTTCTGAGACCAGTAATGTTGAAATAGTGCTTCTGTTCAAATGAAGTGAAATCTAGCCCAAATCTGCTCAAAAGCTTGTCTCTCTATGAGAGAAAGCTGCTTCATTCAATATTCAGTGCAAATCTTGCCAAACTGAAAGATACTTGTCTTATGAAATAAAATGATTTCTGCAATGCGGTGAGACAGTTTTTAATGTGTTAGAAGTTATATGCACAAAAACTTATGTTAGGCCTTCAATACTCAAGATTGTCAGTTTACAGGTTTCTGAGACCAGTAATGTTGAAATAGTGCTTCTGTTCAAATGAAGTGAAATCTAGCCCAAATCTGCTCAAAAGCTTGTCTCTCTATGAGAGAAAGCTGCTTTATTCAATATTCAGTGCAAATCTTGCCAAACTGAAAGATGCTGATGCCTTATGAAATACAATGTTTTTGCAATGCTGTAAGACAGTTTTTAATGTGTTAGAAGTTATATGCACAAAAACTTATGTTAGGACTTCAATGCTCAAGATTGTCAGTTTACAGGTTTCTGAGACCAGTAATGTTGAAATAGTGCTTCTGTTCAAATGAAGTGAAATCTAGCCCAAATCTGCTCAAAAGCTTGTCTCTCTATGAGAGAAAGCTGCTTTATTCAATATTCAGTGCAAATCTTGCCAAACTGAAAGATGCTTATATCTTATGAAATAAAATGATTTCTACAATGCAGTGAGACAGTTTTTAATGTGTTAGAAGTTATGTGCACAAAAACTTATGTTAGGCCTTCAATGCTCAAGATTGTCAGTTTACAGGTTTCTGAGACCAGTAATGTTGAAATAGTGCTTCTGTTCAAATGAAGTGAAATCTAGCCCAAATCTGCTCAAAAGCTTGTCTCTCTATGAGAGAAAGCTGCTTTATTCAATATTCAGTGCAAATCTTGCCAAACTGAAAGATGCTTATGTCTTATGAAATAAAATGATTTCTACAATGCAGTGAGACAGTTTTTAATGTGTTAGAAGTTATGTGCACAAAAACTTATGTTAGGACTTCAATGCTCAAGATTGTCAGTTTACAGGTTTCTGAGACCAGTAATGTTGAAATAGTGCTTCTGTTCAAATAAAGTGAAATCTAGCCCAAATCTGCTCAAAAGCTTATCTCTCTGTGAGATAGAGCTGCTTCATTCAATATTCAGTGCAAATCTTGCAAAACTGAAAGATGCTTATGTCTTATGAAATAAAATGATTTCTGCAATGCGGTGAGACCGTTTTTAATGTGTTAGAAGTTATATGCACAAAAACTTATGTTAGGCCTTCAATACTCAAGATTGTCAGTTTACAGGTTTCTGAGACCAGTAATGTTGAAATAGTGTTTCTGTTCAAATGAAGAGAAATCTAGCCCAAATCTGCTCAAAAGCTTGTCTCTCTATGAGAGAAAGCTGCTTCATTACAATATTCAGTGCAAATCTTGCCAAACTGAAAGATGCTTATGCCTTATGAAATACAATGTTTTTGCAATGCTGTAAGACAGTTTTAATGTGTTAGAAGTTATATGCACAAAAACTTATGTTATAGCTTCAATGCTCAAGATTGTCAGTTTACAGGTTTCGGAGACCAGTAATGTTGAAATAGTGCTTCTGTTCAAATGAAGTGAAATCTAGCCCAAATCTGCTCAAAAGCTTGTCTCTCTATGAGAGAAAGCTGCTTCATTACAATATTCAGTGCAAATCTTGCCAAACTGAAAGATGCTTATGCCTTATGAAATACAATGTTTTTGCAATGCTGTAAGACAGTTTTTAATGTGTTAGAAGTTATATGCACAAAAACTTATGTTAGGCCTTCAATGCTCAAGATTGTCAGTTTACAGGTTTCGGAGACCAGTAATGTTGAAATAGTGCTTCTGTTCAAATGAAGTGAAATCTAGCCCAAATCTGCTCAAAAGCTTGTCTCTCTATGAGAGAAAGCTGCTTCATTACAATATTCAGTGCAAATCTTGCCAAACTGAAAGATGCTTATGCCTTATGAAATACAATGTTTTTGCAATGCTGTAAGAACGTTTTTAATGTGTTAGAAGTTATATGCACAAAAACTTATGTTAGGCCTTCAATGCTCAAGATTGTCAGTTTACAGGTTTCTGAGACCAGTAATGTTGAAATAGTGCTTCTGTTCAAATGAAGTTAAATCTAGCCCAAATCTGCTCAAAAGCTTGTCTCTCTATGAGAGAAAGCTGCTTCCTTCAATATTCAGTGCAAATCTTGCCAAACTGAAAGATGCTTATGTCTTATGAAATAAAATGATTTCTGCAATGCGGTGAGACAGTTTTTAATGTGTTAGAAGTTATATGCACAAAAACTTATGTTATAGCTTCAATGCTCAAGATTGTCAGTTTACAGGTTCCTGAGACCAGTAATGTTGAAATAGTGCTTCTGTTCAAATGAAGTGAAATCCAGCCCAAATCTGCTCAAAAGCTTGTCTCTCTTTGAGAGAAAGCTGATTCATTCAATATTCAGTGCAAATCTTGCCAAACTGAAGATGCTTATGTCTTATGAAATAAAATGATTTCTGCAATGCGGTGAGACAGTTTTTAATGTGTTAGAAGTTATATGCACAAAAACTTATGTTAGGCCTTCAATACTCAAGATTGTCAGTTTAAAGGTTTCTGAGACCAGTAATGTTGAAATAGTGCTTCTGTTCAAATGAAGTGAAATCTAGCCCAAATCTGCTCAAAAGCTTGTCTCTCTATGAGAGAAAGCTGCTTCATTCAATATTCAGTGCAAATCTTGCCAAACTGAAAGATACTTGTCTTATGAAATACAATGTTTTTGCAATGCTGTAAGACAGTTTTTAATGTGTTAGAAGTTATATGCACAAAAACTTATGTTAGGCCTTCAATACTCAAGATTGTCAGTTTACAGGTTTCTGAGACCAGTAATGTTGAAATAGTGCTTCTGTTCAAATAAAGTGAAATCTAGCCCAAATCTGCTCAAAAGCTTGTCTCTCTATGAGAGAAAGCTGCTTCATTCAATATTCAGTGCAAATCTTGCCAAACTGAAAGATTCTTATGCCTTATGAAATACAATGTTTTTGCAATGCTGTAAGACAGTTTTTAATGTGTTAGAAGTTATATGCACAAAACCTTATGTTAGGACTTCAATGCTCAAGATTGTGAGTTTACAGGTTTCTGAGACCAGTAATGTTGAAATAGTGCTTCTGTTCAAATAAAGTGAAATCTAGCCCAAATCTGCTCAAAAGCTTATCTCTCTGTGAGATAGAGCTGCTTCATTCAATGTTCAGTGCAAATCTTGCCAAACTGAAAGATGCTTATGCCTTATGAAATACAATGTTTTTGCAATGCTGTAAGACAGTTTTTAATGTGTTAGAAGTTATATGCACAAAAACTTATGTTAGGCCTTCAATGCTCAAGATTGTCAGTTTACAGGTTTCTGAGACCAGTAATGTTGAAATAGTGCTTCTGTTCAAATGAAGTGAAATCTAGCCCAAATCTGCTCAAAAGCTTGAGTCTCTATGAGAGAAAGCTGCTTCATTCAATATTCAGTGCAAATCTTGCCAAACTGAAAGATACTTGTCTTATGAAATAAAATGATTTCTGCAATGCGGTGAGACAGTTTTTAATGTGTTAGAAGTTATATGCACAAAAACTTATGTTAGGCCTTCAATACTCAAGATTGTCAGTTTACAGGTTTCTGAGACCAGTAATGTTGAAATAGTGCTTCTGTTCAAATGAAGTGAAATCTAGCCCAAATCTGCTCAAAAGCTTGTCTCTCTATGAGAGAAAGCTGCTTTATTCAATATTCAGTGCAAATCTTGCCAAACTGAAAGATGCTGATGCCTTATGAAATACAATGTTTTTGCAATGCTGTAAGACAGTTTTTAATGTGTTAGAAGTTATATGCACAAAAACTTATGTTAGGACTTCAATGCTCAAGATTGTCAGTTTACAGGTTTCTGAGACCAGTAATGTTGAAATAGTGCTTCTGTTCAAATGAAGTGAAATCTAGCCCAAATCTGCTCAAAAGCTTGTCTCTCTATGAGAGAAAGCTGCTTTATTCAATATTCAGTGCAAATCTTGCCAAACTGAAAGATGCTTATATCTTATGAAATAAAATGATTTCTACAATGCAGTGAGACAGTTTTTAATGTGTTAGAAGTTATATGCACAAAAACATACGTTAGGACTTCAATGCTCAAGATTGTCAGTTTACAGGTTTCTGAGACCAGTAATGTTTAAATAGTGCTTCTGTTCAAATGAAGTGAAATCTAGCCCAAATCTGCTCAAAAGCTTATCTCTCTATGAGAGAAAGCTGCTTCATTCAATTTTCAGTGCAAATCTTGCCAAACTGAAAGATTCTTATGCCTTATGAAATACAATGTTTTTGCAATGCTGTAAGACAGTTTTTAATGTGTTAGAAGTTATATGCACAAAACCTTATGTTAGGACTTCAATGCTCAAGATTGTCAGTTTACAGGTTTCTGAGACCAGTAATGTTGAAATAGTGCTTCTGTTCAAATAAAGTGAAATCTAGCCCAAATCTGCTCAAAAGCTTATCTCTCTGTGAGATAGAGCTGCTTCATTCAATATTCAGTGCAAATCTTGCCAAACTGAAAGATGCTTATGCCTTATGAAATACAATGTTTTTACAATGCTGTAAGACAGTTTTTAATGTGTTAGAAGTTATATGCACAAAAACGTATGTTATAGCTTTAATGCTCAAGATTGTCAGTTTACAGGTTTCGGAGACCAGTAATGTTGAAATAGTGCTTCTGTTCAAATGAAGTGAAATCTAGCCCAAATCTGCTCAAAAGCTTGTCTCTCTATGAGAGAAAGCTGCTTTATTCAATATTCAGTGCAAATCTTGCCAAACTGAAAGATGCTGATGCCTTATGAAATACAATGTTTTTGCAATGCTGTAAGACAGTTTTTAATGTGTTAGAAGTTATATGCACAAAAACGTATGTTATAGCTTCAATGCTCAAGATTGTCAGTTTACAGGTTTCGGAGACCAGTAATGTTGAAATAGTGCTTCTGTTCAAATAAAGTGAAATCTAGCCCAAATCTGCTCAAAAGCTTATCTCTCTGTGAGATAGAGCTGCTTCATTCAATGTTCAGTGCAAATCTTGCCAAACTGAAAGATGCTTATGCCTTATGAAATACAATGTTTTTGCAATGCTGTAAGACAGTTTTTAATGTGTTAGAAGTTATATGCACAAAAACTTATGTTAGGCCTTCAATGCTCAAGATTGTCAGTTTACAGGTTTCTGAGACCAGTAATGTTGAAATAGTGCTTCTGTTCAAATGAAGTGAAATCTAGCCCAAATCTGCTCAAAAGCTTGGCTCTCTTTGAGAGAAAGCTGATTCATTCAATATTCAGTGCAAATCTTGCCAAACTGAAAAATGCTTATGCCTTATGAAATACAATGTTTTTGCAATGCTGTAAGAACGTTTTTAATGTGTTAGAAGTTATATGCACAAAAACTTATGTTAGGCCTTCAATGCTCAAGATTGTCAGTTTACAGGTTTCTGAGACCAGTAATGTTGAAATAGTGCTTCTGTTCAAATGAAGTGAAATCTAGCCCAAATCTGCTCAAAAGCTTGTCTCTCTATGAGAGAAAGCTGCTTCATTCAATATTCAGTGCAAATCTTGCCAAACTGAAAGATGCTTATGTCTTATGAAATAAAATGATTTCTGCAATGCTGTAAGACAGTTTTTAATGTGTTAGAAGTTATATGCACAAAAACTTATGTTAGGACTTCAATGCTCAAGATTGTCAGTTTACAGGTTTCTGAGACCAGTAATGTTGAAATAGTGCTTCTGTTCAAATGAAGTGAAATCTAGCCCAAATCTGCTCAAAAGCTTGTCTCTCTATGAGAGAAAGCTGCTTTATTTAATATTCAGTGCAAATCTTGCCAAACTGAAAGATGCTTATATCTTATGAAATACAATGATTTCTACAATGCAGTGAGACAGTTTTTAATGTGTTAGAAGTTATATGCACAAAAACATACGTTAGGACTTCAATGCTCAAGATTGTCAGTTTACAGGTTTCTGAGACCAGTAATGTTGAAATAGTGCTTCTGTTCAAATGAAGTGAAATCTAGCCCAAATCTGCTCAAAAGCTTTTCTCTCTATGAGAGAAAGCTGCTTCATTCAATATTCAGTGCAAATCTTGCCAAAATGAAAGATGCTTATGTCTTATGAAATAAAATGATTTCTGCAATGCGGTGAGACAGTTTTTAATGTGTTAGAAGTCATATGCACAAAAACTGATTTTAGGCCTTCAATACTCAAGATTGTCAGTTTACAGGTTTCTGAGACCAGTAATGTTGAAATAGTGCTTCTGTTCAAAGGAAGTGAAATCTAGCCCAAATCTGCTCAAAAGCTTGTCTCTCTATGAGAGAAAGCAGCTTCATTCAATAGTGCAAATCTTGCCAAACTGAAAGATGCTTATGCCTTATGAAATACAATGTTTTTGCAATGCTGTAAGACAGTTTTTAATGTGTTAGAAGTTATATGCACAAAAACTTATGTTAGGCCTTCAATGCTCAAGATTGTCAGTTTACAGGTTTCTGAGACCAGTAATGTTGAAATAGTGCTTCTGTTCAAATGACGTGAAATCTAGCCCAAATCTGCTCAAAAGCTTGTCTCTCTATGAGAGAAAGCTGCTTCATTCAATATTCAGTGCAAATCTTGCCAAACTGAAAGATGCTTATGTCTTATGAAATAAAATGATTTCTGCAATGCGGTGGGACAGTTTTTAATGTGTTAGAAGTTATATGCACAAAAACTTATGTTAGGCCTTCAATACTCAAGATTGTCAGTTTACAGGTTTCTGAGACCAGTAATGTTGAAATAGTGCTTCTGTTCAAATGAAGTGAAATCTAGCCCAAATCTGATCAACAGCTTTTCTCTCTATGAGAGAAAGCTGCTTCATTCAATATTCAGTGCAAATCTTGCCAAACTGAAAGATGCTTATGTCTTATGAAATAAAATGATTTCTGCAATGCGGTGAGACAGTTTATAATGTGTTAGAAGTTATATGCACAAAAACTTATGTTAGGCCTTCAATACTCAAGATTGTCAGTTTACAGGTTTCTGAGACCAGTAATGTTGAAATAGTGCTTCTGTTCAAAGGAAGTGAAATCTAGCCCAAATCTGCTCAAAAGATTGTCTCTCTATGAGAGAAAGCAGCTTCATTCAATATTCAGTGCAAATCTTGCCAAACTGAAAGATGCTTATGCCTTATGAAATACAATGTTTTTGCAATGCTGTAAGACAGTTTTTAATGTGTTAGAAGTTATATGCACAATAACCTATGTTAGGCCTTCAATGCTCAAGATTGTCAGTTTACAGGTTTCTGAGACGAGTAATGTTGAAATAGTGCTTCTGTTCAAATGAAGTGAAATCTAACCCAAATCTGCTCAAAAGCTTGTCTCTCTATGAGAGAAAGCTGCTTCATTCAATAGTCAGTGCAAATCTTGCCAAACTGAAAGATGCTTATGCCTTATGAAATACAATGTTTTTGCAATGCTGTAAGACAGTTTTTAATGTGTTAGAAGTTATATGCACCAAACCTTATGTTAGGACTTCAATGCTAAAGATTGTCAGTTTACAGGTTTCTGAGACCAGTAATGTTGAAATAGTGCTTCTGTTCAAATGAAGTGAAATCTAGCCCAAATCTGCTCAAAAGCTTGTCTCTCTATGAGAGAAAGCTGCTTCATTCAATATTCAGTGCAAATCTTGCCAAACTGAAAGATGCTTATGTCTTATGAAATAAAATGATTTCTGCAATGCGGTGAGACAGTTTTTAATGTGTTAGAAGTTATATGCACAAAAACTTAAGTTAGGCCTTCAATACTCAAGATTGTCAGTTTACAGGTTTCTGAGACCAGTAATGTTGAAATAGTGTTTCTGTTCAAATGAAGAGAAATCTAGCCCAAATCTGCTCAAAAGCTTGTCTCTCTATGAGAGAAAGCTGCTTCATTACAATATTCAGTGCAAATCTTGCCAAACTGAAAGATGCTTATGCCTTATGGAATACAATGTTTTTGCAATGCTGTAAGACAGTTTTTAATGTTTTAGAAGTTATATGCACAAAAACTTATGTTATAGCTTCAATGCTCAAGATTGTCAGTTTACAGGTTTCTGAGACCAGTAATGTTGAAATAGTGCTTCTGTTCAAATGAAGTGAAATCTAACCCAAATCTGCTCAAAAGCTTGTCTCTCTATGAGAGAAAGCTGCTTCATTCAATAGTCAGTGCAAATCTTGCCAAACTGAAAGATGATTATGCCTTATGAAATACAATGTTTTTGCAATGCTGTAAGACAGTTTTTAATGTGTTAGAAGTTATATGCACAAAACCTTATGTTAGGACTTCAATGCTAAAGATTGTCAGTTTACAGGTTTCTGAGACCAGTAATGTTGAAATAGTGCTTCTGTTCAAATGAAGTGAAATCTAGCCCAAATCTGCTCAAAAGCTTGTCTCTCTATGAGAGAAAGCTGCTTCATTCAATATTCAGTGCAAATCTTGCCAAACTGAAAGATGCTTATGTCTTATGAAATAAAATGATTTCTGCAATGCGGTGAGACAGTTTTTAATGTGTTAGAAGTTATATGCACAAAAACGCCTCAAGGTTACGTATGTAACCCTAGTTCCTTGAAGGAACGAGACGCTGCGTCTAGCGCTTTGGGGAACGTCCCTGACGAGACCGACTCTGAATATCGTGTGCAATCCGTCCATCGGAAAGCTGTGACGTCACGGGCGGGGTGACGTAGCGACCAGGAAGCTATAAAAGCACGTGCCGTGCAGCTGGCCTCAGCTTCGAGTAGGGAAGCAAGCGCCGGCAGGGGTGCCGGGAGTATGGCTTTGCGACGCAGCGTCTCGTTCCTTCAAGGAACTAGGGTTACATACGTAACCTTGAGGCGTTCCTTTTCAGGAACTCGAGCTGCGTCTAGCGCTTTGGGGAACGATGTGCCAACGCTGCCAGACTTCCAAATCCCTGCCTAGTGTGTATCCGAAGAGCACAGCTAAGACGAGAGAACAGAAGAGTCCGGCGTGGCTCGCATGTCAAGATTGTAAAATCGGACAAATGTGGAGGGCGTGGACCACCCCGCAGCATTGCAGATGTCCAAGAGGGACACACCTGCTGAGAAGGCCTTGGAGGCCGCCATACCCCGAGTAGAGTGAGCCTTGGCCCCCAAAGGAGGGGGAAGACCAGAGGACTCATAGGAGACGTTGATAGCCTCGACTATCCAACGACTAAGGGTCTGCTTGGTGGCAGGAGAACCCTTGTTAGAAGGACCATAGCAAACAAGCAGTTGGTCGGATTTTCTCCACAGGGCAGCTCTGTGGACGTATGCGTCCAGTGCTCGCACTGGACACATACAGTTTAGCTTCTCTTGGTCTGGCTCCCGAAAGGGAGGAGGACAGAAGGCCTGCAGTACGACAGGTTGTGGTGTGACAGAGGGAACCTTCGGAACATAACCCGCTCGAGGGTGTAAGAATGCTTTGGCCATACCAGGGGCAAAGTCTAGGTAGGTAGGGGCCACCGAGAGGGCCTGGAGATCTCCAACTCTCTTTAGAGAGGTGATTGCCAATAACAGGGCAGTTTTAATTGTTAGATGTCTGTCTGAGATGTCTTGAATTGGCTCGAATGGAGCTTTACAAAGAGCCTCTAGCACCACAACCAAATCCCAGGGGGGAACACGGGACCGTACTGGAGGTCTCAGCCTCAGTGCACCTCGGAGGAAACGTGTAACTAGGGGGTGTCTACCCACTGACTGATCATTGAAAGGGACATGGAAAGCAGCTATGGCCGCCACGTAAACCTTTAAGGTGGAGTGGGATAACCCCGCAGAGAGCCTGGCTTGTAAAAACTCCAGAACTGTACCAACTGGGCAGTTTGCTGGGTCAAGCTGGCGGTCTCTGCACCATGAAGTGAAGAGTTTCCACTTCAGGGCGTACAGTTTCCTCGTAGCGGGAGCTCTGGATTGGAGTAGGGTTCAACAACCTCGGTTGAGAGACCAGCTGCTAACAGTTGTGCCCCCTCAGGGGCCACACCCACAGCTTCCACAACTCCGGGCGAGGGTGAATTATCATGCCCTGCGCCTGTGAGAGTAGGTCTGTCCTGATCGGTATCTCCCACGGAGAGCCGTCGAGGAGCGAGACTAGATCTGAGAACCATGGTCGGCCCGGCCAGAACGGGGCTACTAATAACAGACGGACCCCGTCCTGGCGTATTCTCGCCAGAACTCCCGGGAGCAGAGCGATAGGGGGAAAAGCGTACAGACGAAGCCTCGGCCAGGTCTGTACCATAGCGTCCAGTCCCAGAGGAGCTGGATGAACTAGAGAGAACCAGAGGGGACATTTGCGATGTCTCCTGAGTCGCAAAGAGGTCCACCTGGGCTGTGCCAAATACTCTCCATATCTGCTTCACCACCTCGGGGTGAAGCATCCATTCCCCGGGCCTCGGCCCCTGCCTCGACAGTATGTCTGCTCCCACATTCAACCTCCCAGGAATATACACTGCTCTGATCGAGAGGAGTTTGCCCTGGGACCACAGAAGGATCTGGTGTGCCAGCTTGTACAAGGGCCGTAAACGCAGACCCCCCTGGTGATTGATATAAGAGACCACTGATGTGTTGTCGGTGCGCACCAACACATGGTGACCTCTCAGGTCTGGGAGGAAATATTTCAATGCTCGATAGACTGCTAGCATCTCTAGGCAATTGATGTGCCATGTCAGATGGCGATCGCTCCACAGACCGCGGGCAGGGTGGCCACTCATGACCGCACCCCAACCGGTGAGGGACGCGTCTGTCGCTAGCGTTACACGGCGACAAGGAGCTCCCAGCACCGTGCCCTGATTCAAGAACCAAAGTTTCTTCCACATGTCTAAGGCACGAAGGCACCGCCGCGTGACCTTGATAACTCGAAGTGGATTTCCCCTCGGGGAAAAGCCCTTGGACTTGAGCCACCACTGTAGGGGTCTCATGTACAGCAGGCCAAAAGGTCTATCACGTTGGACGCAGCTGCCATCAGCCCTAACAATCTCTGGAATTGTTTGACAGTGAGTGACTGGCCTTCTTTGACTCTCTCGACTGACGTGAGGATCGACTCGATCCAAGCAGGAGACAAGCGTGCCTGCATCGTGGTCGAATTCAACACTACGCCTAGATAGGTGGTTCTCTGAACTGGAGAAAGTACACTTTTCTTGGTGTTTAGTCTCAAACCCAGCTCCCCCATGTGTGCGAGAACGACATCTCGATGTCGAACCGCCATCTGCTCTGATTGAGCTAGGATCAACCAATCGTCTATATAATTTAGAATGCGGATGCCCTGCATACGGAGGGATTACAGAGCCGCATCTACACATTTCGTGAACGTGCGGGGTGAGAGTGCGAGGCCAAAGGGAAGTACTCGATATTGATAAGCTTTGCCCCCGAAAGCGAACCTCAGAAACCTCCTGTGTTGTGGAAGGATGGATATGTGGAAGTATGCGTCTTTGAGATCTATTGTGACAAACCAGTCCTCGGATCTGATTTGAGCTACCACCTGATTGACAGTGAGCATTTTGAACTTCAGTGGCATAACTGAGCGGTTCAGGAGACGTAAGTCTAAGATCGGACGCAACCCCCCATCCTTCTTTGGAACTATGAAATACCGGCTGTAGAATCCGGATTCCCTGTCTAGAGGAGGGACCACCTCGATGGCCTCCTTCCTTAATAGGGTATTCACTTCTTGTTCCATAACCAGAGCCTGCCGGGGGCCGACCACAGTCGGTGTAACCCCGTTGAACTTCGGTGGTGGATGACCGAACTGAATGCAATAGCCTCTTTCTATTGTACGCAGGACCCACTGAGATACATTTGGCAGTAGATTCCATGCTGCTAAATAATCTACTAAGGGAATCAGTCTCTCGAGACTGACCTCTGGTGTAAGAGGCCCCCGAAGGGGTGGCGAGCATCCCAGCTCCGCTGCGCTCACGGGCAAAAATAACTGGGAGTAGCGCTCGCTGGAGGCCGCTGCGCCCTGAAACTCTGGCAGGGTTGGCAGGCCGACCTCCTGAGGGCACTGAGGTGAGGCGGGCACCGTATAATGAGGTGGACCGCGCTCTACCCCAGCAGGGGCTGCCCTCTGGATCCTGGCGTCAGGATCTTTTCGTCGAGGACTTCAATGACAGATCTTAAATCGGCTTTCGCCCTAGAAGCCCCCGACTCAGAGCGTCGCTGGGGCCCTCGGTCCCGACGTGGGGGATCACGAGCGGCGACACTCTGTTTTTGTACTTCCCGGTATGAGGAGCCGGTATGTGGCGTGGTCATCTCCCGCCCAGATGCACCACGAGAGCGACGAGGGAGGATACTCTGGAACGCCGCCGCCTGTTTGCGTGCCTCCTGGAACCTGTCGACGACAGTGTTGACTGTGTCGCCAAACAGGCCCGAGGCTTGAAGCGGGGCGTCCAGGAGGCAGACCCTGTCTCTTTCTTTTATCTCTGACAGGGTCTGCCACAAATGCCTCTCCGCGGCCACTAAGGCTGCCATAGACCTCCCAATTGCGCGAGCGGTCTCTTTAGTGGCGCGGAGGGAGAGATCAGCGGTCTTTCTGAGTTCTTCTATATCTCCAGACTTAATCCCCTCCCCCTCATCGACATCTCTCAGCAGGTCAGCCTGATAAGCTTGAAGGACTGCCATAGTGAAGGCAAGCCCCAGCCTGACCTGCTGCCACATAACCTTTGCCCACTAGTGATGATGTAACTCGAAGAGTTAGGAGATAAGGAGATAAGGACTGGCCCGTCTCCATTCCCTCTGACAGATCCACCTGCGATCCCCACGAGTGCAGCAGCCGCTCTGCCTCGGCAGAAGCGGGGCCAGCACCGCGAGGAACGCTGGTGAAGGCTCCCTCCTCGAAGAGAGCCCTCCGGGATCGAAGCGTCCGCATTGGCAATCGCTCGCAATGCGGACAGTCGGCCCCCTCGAGAGCCGACTCAGCGTGCTTCGATCCCAGGCAAGCCACGCACAGACTGTGTGTATCCCCGCTCGTAATGTAGCGAGGACAGGGAGGAACACACAATCTATAACATGGCTTGGAATCGCCCTTCATATGTTTGGTCTTTTGCTTTAGTTTTGGCATATTGAGCTGTTTTAGCGATCTTTTAATGGCTAAGGGACAGACAACAATAAATAGGACCAACGGGACAGACTTTTGACATGCACACACAGAGCGCTTGCTGACAGACGCGAAGCTGAGGCCAGCTGCACGGCACGTGCTTTTATAGCTTCCTGGTCGCTACGTCACCCCGCCCGTGACGTCACGCCTTTCCGATGGACGGATTGCACACGATATTCAGAGTCGGTCTCGTCAGGGACGTTCCCCAAAGCGCTAAACGCAGCTCGAGTTCCTGAAAAGGAACTTATGTTAGGCCTTCAATACTCAAGATTGTCAGTTTACAGGTTTCTGAGACCAGTAATGTTGAAATAGTGCTTCTGTTCAAATGAAGTGAAATCTAGCCCAAATCTGCTCAAAAGCTTGTCTCTCAATGAGAGAAAGCTGCTTCATTCAATATTCAGTGCAAATCTTGCCAAACTGAGAGATGCTTATGCCTTATGAAATACAATGTTTTTGCAATGCTGTAAAACAGTTTTTAATGTGTTAGAAGTTATATGCACAAAACCTTATGTTAGGACTTCAATGCTAAAGATTGTCAGTTTACAGGTTTCTGAGACCAGTAATGTTGAAATAGTGCTTCTGTTCAAATGAAGTGAAATCTAGCCCAAATCTGCTCAAAAGCTTGTCTCTCTATGAGAGAAAGCTGCTTCATTCAATATTCAGTGCAAATCTTGCCAAACTGAAAAATGCTTATGTCTTATGAAATAAAATGATTTCTGCAATGCGGTGAGACAGTTTTTAATGTGTTAGAAGTTATATGCACAAAAACTTATGTTAGGCCTTCAATACTCAAGATTGTCAGTTTACAGGTTTCTGAGACCAGTAATGTTGAAATAGTGCTTCTGTTCAAATGAAGTGAAATCTAGCCCAAATCTGCTCAAAAGCTTGTCTCTCAATGAGAGAAAGCTGCTTCATTCAATATTCAGTGCAAATCTTGCCAAACTGAAAGATGCTTATGCCTTATGAAATACAATGTTTTTGCAATGCTGTAAGACAGTTTTTAATGTGTTAGAAGTTATATGCACAAAAACTTATGTTAGGACTTCAATACTCAAGATTGTCAGTTTACAGGTTTCTGAGACCAGTAATGTTGAAATAGTGCTTCTGTTCAAATGAAGTGAAATCTAGCCCAAATATGATCAACAGCTTTTCTCTCTATGAGAGAAAGCTGCTTCATTCAATATTCAGTGCAAATCTTGCCAAACTGAAAGACGCTTATGTCTCATGAAATAAAATGATTTCTGCAATGCGGTGAGACAGTTTTTAATGTGTTAGAAGTTATATGCACAAAAACTTATGTTAGGCCTTCAATACTCAAGATTGTCAGTTTACAGGTTTCTGAGACCAGTAATGTTGAAATAGTGCTTCTGTTCAAAGGAAGTGAAATCTAGCCCAAATCTGCTCAAAAGATTGTCTCTCTATGAGAGAAAGCAGCTTCATTCAATATTCAGTGCAAATCTTGCCAAACTGAGAGATGCTCATGCCTTATGAAATACAATGTGTTTGCAATGCTGTAAGACAGTTTTTAATGTGTTAGAAGTTATATGCACAAAAACTTATGTTAGGCCTTCAATGCTCAAGATTGTCAGTTTACAGGTTTCTGAGACCAGTAATGTTGAAATAGTGCTTCTGTTCAAATGAAGTGAAATCTAGCCCAAATCTGCTCAAAAGCTTGTCTCTCTATGAGAGAAAGCTGCTTCATTCAATAGTCAGTGCAAATCTTGCCAAACTGAAAGATGCTTATGTCTTATGAAATAAAATGATTTCTGCAATGCGGTGAGACAGTTTTTAATGTGTTAGAAGTTATATGCACAAAACCTTATGTTAGGACTTCAGTGCTAAAGATTGTCAGTTTACAGGTTTCTGAGACCAGTAATGTTGAAATAGTGCTTCTGTTCAAATGAAGTGAAATCTAGCCCAAATCTGCTCAAAAGCTTGTCTCTCTATGAGAGAAAGCTGCTTCATTCAATATTCAGTGCAAATCTTGCCAAACTGAAAGATGCTTATGTCTTATGAAATAAAATGATTTCTGCAATGCGGTGAGACAGTTTTTAATGTGTTAGAAGTTATATGCACAAAAACTTATGTTAGGCCTTCAATACTCAAGATTGTCAGTTTACAGGTTTCTGAGACCAGTAATGTTGAAATAGTGCTTCTGTTCAAATGAAGTGAAATCTAGCCCAAATCTGCTCAAAAGCTTGTCTCTCAATGAGAGAAAGCTGCTTCATTCAATATTCAGTGCAAATCTTGCCAAACTGAAAGATGCTTATGCCTTATGAAATACAATGTTTTTGCAATGCTGTAAGAAAGTTTTTAATGTGTTAGAAGTTATATGCACAAAAACTTATGTTAGGACTTCAATGCTCAAGATTGTCAGTTTACAGGTTTCTGAGACCAGTAATGTTGAAATAGTGCTTCTGTTCAAATGAAGTGAAATCTAGCCCAAATCTGATCAACAGCTTTTTTCTCTATGAGAGAAAGCTGCTTCATTCAATATTCAGTGCAAATCTTGCCAAACTGAAAGATGCTTATGTCTTATGAAATAAAATGATTTCTGCAATGCAGTGAGACAGTTTTTAATGTGTTAGAAGTTATATAAACAAAAACTTATGTTATAGCTTCAATGCTCAAGATTGTCAGTTTACAGGTTTCTGAGACCAGTAATGTTGAAATAGTGCTTCTGTTCAAATGAAGGGAAATCTAGCCCAAATCTGCTCAAAAGCTTGTCTCTCTATGAGAGAAAGCTGCTTCATTCAATATTCAATGCAAATCTTGCCAAACTGAAAGATGCTTATGTCTTATAAAATAAAATGATTTCTGCAATGCGGTGAGACAGTTTTTAATGTGTTAGAAGTCATATGCACAAAAACTTATGTTAGGCCTTCAATACTCAAGATTGTCAGTTTACAGGTTTCTGAGACCAGTAATGTTGAAATAGTGCTTCTGTTCAAATGAAGTGAAATCTAGCCCAAATCTGATCAAAAGCTTGTCTCTCTATGAGAGAAAGCTGCTTCATTCAATATTCAGTGCAAATCTTGCCAAACTGAAAGATGCTTATGTCTTATGAAATAAAATGATTTCTGCAATGCGGTGAGACAGTTTTTAATGTGTTAGAAGTTATATGCACAAAAACTTATGTTAGGCCTTCAATACTCAAGATTGTCAGTTTACAGGTTTCTGAGACCAGTAATGTTGAAATAGTGCTTCTGTTCAAAGTAAGTGAAATCTAGCCCAAATCTGCTCAAAAGCTTGTCTCTCTATGAGAGAAAGCAGCTTCATTCAATATTCAGTGCAAATCTTGCCAAACTGAAAGATGCTTATGCCTTATGAAATACAATGTTTTTGCAATGCTGTAAGACAGTTTTTAATGTGTTAGAAGTTATATGCACAAAAACTTATGTTAGGACTTCAATACTCAAGATTGTCAGTTTACAGGTTTCTGAGACCAGTAATGTTGAAATAGTGCTTCTGTTCAAATGAAGTGAAATCTAGCCCAAATCTGTTCAAAAGCTTGTCTCTCTTTGAGAGAAAGCTGCTTCATTCAATAGTCAGTGCAAATCTTGCCAAACTGAAAGATCCATTATGAAATACAATGTTTTTGCAATGCTGTAAGACAGTTTTTAATGTGTTAGAAGTTATATGCACAAAAACATACGTTAGGACTTCAATGCTCAAGATTGTCAGTTTACAGGTTTCTGAGACCAGTAATGTTGAAATAGTGTTTCTGTTCAAATGAAGAGAAATCTAGCCCAAATCTGCTCAAAAGCTTGTCTCTCTATGAGAGAAAGCTGTTTCATTACAATATTCAGTGCAAATCTTGCCAAACTGAAAGATGCTTATGCCTTATGGAATACAATGTTTTTGCAATGCTGTAAGACAGTTTTTAATGTTTTAGAAGTTATATGCACAAAAACTTATGTTATAGCTTCAATGCTCAAGATTGTCAGTTTACAGGTTTCTGAGACCAGTAATGTTGAAATAGTGCTTCTGTTCAAATGAAGTGAAATCTAACCCAAATCTGCTCAAAAGCTTGTCTCTCTTTGAGAGAAAGCTGCTACATTCAATAGTCAGTGCAAATCTTGCCAAACTGAAAGATGCTTATGCCTTATGAAATACAATGTTTTTGCAATGCTGTAAGACAGTTTCTAATGTGTTAGAAGTTATATGCACAAAAACTTATGTTAGGCCTTCAATGCTCAAGATTGTCAGTTTACAGGTTTCTGAGACCAGTAATGTTGAAATAGTGCTTCTGTTGAAATGAAGTGAAATCTAGCTCAAATCTGCTCAAAAGCTTGTCTCTCTATGAGAGAAAGCTGCTTCATTCAATATTCAGTGCAAATCTTGCCAAACTGAAAGATGCTTATGCCTTATAAAATGCAATGTTTTTGCAATGCTGTAAGACAGTTTTTAATGTGTTAGAAGTTATATGCACAAAAACTTATGTTAGGACTTCAATGCTCAAGATTGTCAGTTTACAGGTTTCTGAGACCAGTAATGTTGAAATAGTGCTTCTGTTCAAATGAAGTAAAATCTAGCCCAAATCTGCTCAAAAGCTTGTCTCTCTATGAGAGAAAGCTGCTTCATTCAATATTCAGTGCAAATCTTGCCAAACTGAAAGATGCTTATGCCTTATGAAATAAAATGATTTCTGCAATGCAATGAGACAGTTTTTAATGTGTTAGAATTTATATGCACAAAATCTTATGTTATAGGACTTCAATACTCAAGATTGTCAGTTTACAAGTTTCTGAGACCAGTTATGTTGAAAGAGTGCTTCTGTTCAAATGAAGTGAAATCTAGCCCAAATCTGCTCAAAAGCTTGTCTCTCTATGAGAGAAAGCTGCTTTATTCAATATTAAGTGCAAATCTTGCCAAACTGAAATATGCTTATATCTTATGAAATAAAATGATTTCTGCAATGCAGTGAGACAGTTTTTAATGTGTTAGAAGATATATAAACAAAAACTTATGTTATAGCTTCAATGCTCAAGATTGTCAGTTTACAGGTTTCTGAGACCAGTAATGTTGAAATAGTGCTTCTGTTCAAATGAAGGGAAATCTAGCCCAAATCTGCTCAAAAGCTTGTCTCTCTATGAGAGAAAGCTGCTTCATTCAATATTCAATGCAAATCTTGCCAAACTGAAAGATGCTTATGTCTTATAAAATAAAATGATTTCTGCAATGCGGTGAGACAGTTTTTAATGTGTTAGAAGTCATATGCACAAAAACTTATGTTAGGCCTTCAATACTCAAGATTGTCAGTTTACAGGTTTCTGAGACCAGTAATGTTGAAATAGTGCTTCTGTTCAAATGAAGTGAAATCTAGCCCAAATCTGATCAAAAGCTTGTCTCTCTATGAGAGAAAGCTGCTTCATTCAATATTCAGTGCAAATCTTGCCAAACTGAAAGATGCTTATGTCTTATGAAATAAAATGATTTCTGCAATGCGGTGAGACAGTTTTTAATGTGTTAGAAGTTATATGCACAAAAACTTATGTTAGGCCTTCAATACTCAAGATTGTCAGTTTACAGGTTTCTGAGACCAGTAATGTTGAAATAGTGCTTCTGTTCAAAGTAAGTGAAATCTAGCCCAAATCTGCTCAAAAGCTTGTCTCTCTATGAGAGAAAGCAGCTTCATTCAATATTCAGTGCAAATCTTGCCAAACTGAAAGATGCTTATGCCTTATGAAATACAATGTTTTTGCAATGCTGTAAGACAGTTTTTAATGTGTTAGAAGTTATATGCACAAAAACTTATGTTAGGACTTCAATACTCAAGATTGTCAGTTTACAGGTTTCTGAGACCAGTAATGTTGAAATAGTGTTTCTGTTCAAATGAAGTGAAATCTAGCCCAAATCTGTTCAAAAGCTTGTCTCTCTTTGAGAGAAAGCTGCTTCATTCAATAGTCAGTGCAAATCTTGCCAAACTGAAAGATGCATTATGAAATACAATGTTTTTGCAATGCTGTAAGACAGTTTTTAATGTGTTAGAAGTTATATGCACAAAAAAATACGTTAGAACTTCAATGCTCAAGATTGTCAGTTTACAGGTTTCTGAGACCAGTAATGTTGAAATAGTGTTTCTGTTCAAATGAAGAGAAATCTAGCCCAAATCTGCTCAAAAGCTTGTCTCTCTATGAGAGAAAGCTGCTTCATTACAATATTCAGTGCAAATCTTGCCAAACTGAAAGATGCTTATGCCTTATGGAATACAATGTTTTTGCAATGCTGTAAGACAGTTTTTAATGTTTTTAGAAGTTATATGCACAAAAACTTATGTTATAGCTTCAATGCTCAAGATTGTCTGTTTACAGGTTTCTGAGACCAGTAATGTTGAAATAGTGCTTCTGTTCAAATGAAGTGAAATCTAACCCAAATCTGCTCAAAAGCTTGTCTCTCTATGAGAGAAAGCTGCTTCATTCAATAGTCAGTGCAAATCTTGCCAAACTGAAAGATGCTTATGCCTTATGAAATACAATGTTTTTGCAATGCTGTAAGACAGTTTTTAATGTGTTAGAAGTTATATGCACAAAACCTTATGTTAGGACTTCAATGCTAAAAATTGATAGTTTACAGGTTTCTGAGACCAGTAATGTTGAAATAGTGCTTCTGTTCAAATGAAGTGAAATCTAGCCCAAATCTGCTCAAAAGCTTGTCTCTCTGTGAGATAGAGCTGCTTCATTCAATGTTCAGTGCAAATCTTGCCAAACTGAAAGATGCTCATGCCTTATGAAATACAATGTTTTTGCAATGCTGTAAGACAGTTTTTAATGTGTTAGAAGTTATATGCACAAAAACTTATGTTAGGCCTTCAATACTCAAGATTGTCAGTTTACAGGTTTCTGAGACCAGTAATGTTGAAATAGTGCTTCTGTTCAAAGTAAGTGAAATCTAGCCCAAATCTGCTCAAAAGCTTGTCTCTCTATGAGAGAAAGCAGCTTCATTCAATATTCAGTGCAAATCTTGCCAAACTGAAAGATGTTTATGCCTTATGAAATAAAATGTTTTTGCAATGCTGTAAGACAGTTTTTAATGTGTTAGAAGTTATATGCACAAAAACATACGTTAGGACTTCAATGCTCAAGATTGTCAGTTTACAGGTTTCTGAGACCAGTAATGTTGAAATAGTGTTTCTGTTCAAATGAAGAGAAATCTAGCCCAAATCTGCTCAAAAGCTTGTCTCTCTATGAGAGAAAGCTGCTTCATTACAATATTCAGTGCAAATCTTGCCAAACTGAAAGATGCTTATGCCTTATGGAATACAATGTTTTTGCAATGCTGTAAGACAGTTTTTAATGTTTTAGAAGTTATATTCACAAAAACTTATGTTATAGCTTCAATGCTCAAGATTGTCAGTTTACAGGTTTCTGAGACCAGTAATGTTGAAATAGTGCTTCTGTTCAAATGAAGTGAAATCTAACCCAAATCTGCTCAAAAGCTTGTCTCTCTTTGAGAGAAAGCTGCTTCATTCAATAGTCAGTGCAAATCTTGCCAAACTGAAAGATGCTTATGCCTTATGAAATACAGTGTTTTTGCAATGCTGTAAGACAGTTTCTAATGTGTTAGAAGTTATATGCACAAAAACTTATGTTAGGCCTTCAATGCTCAAGATTGTCAGTTTACAGGTTTCTGAGACCAGTAATGTTGAAATAGTGCTTCTGTTCAAATGAAGTGAAATCTAGCCCAAATCTGCTCAAAAGCTTGTCTCTCTATGAGAGAAAGCTGCTTCATTCAATATTCAGTGCAAATCTTGCCAAACTGAAAGATGCTTATGCCTTATAAAATGCAATGTTTTTGCAATGCTGTAAGGCAGTTTTTAATGTGTTAGAAGTTATATGCACAAAAACTTATGTTAGGACTTCAATGCTCAAGATTGTCAGTTTACAGGTTTCGGAGACCAGTAATGTTGAAATAGTGCTTCTGTTCAAATGAAGTGAAATCTAGCCCAAATCTGCTCAAAAGCTTGTCTCTCTATGAGAGAAAGCTGCTTCATTCAATATTCAGTGCAAATCTTGCCAAACTGAAAGATGCTTATGCCTTATGAAATAAAATGATTTCTGCAATGCAATGAGACAGTTTTTAATGTGTTAGAAGTTATATGCACAAAATCTTATGTTAGGACTTCAATACTCAAGATTGTCAGTTTACAAGTTTCTGAGACCAGTAATGTTGAAATAGTGCTTCTGTTCAAATGAAGAGAAATCTAGCCCAAATCTGCTCAAAAGCTTGTCTCTCTATGAAAGAAAGCTGCTTCATTACAATATTCAGTGCAAATCTTGCCAAACTGAAAGATGCTTATGCCTTATGGAATACAATGTTTTTGCAATGCTGTAAGACAGTTTTTAATGTTTTAGAAGTTATATGCACAAAAACTTATGTTATAGCTTCAATGCTCAAGATTGTCAGTTTACAGGTTTCTGAGACCAGTAATGTTGAAATAGTGCTTCTGTTCAAATGAAGTGAAATCTAACCCAAATCTGCTCAAAAGCTTGTCTCTCTTTGAGAGAAAGCTGCTTCATTCAATAGTCAGTGCAAATCTTGCCAAACTAAAAGATGCTTATGCCTTATGAAATACAATGTTTTTGCAATGCTGTAAGACAGTTTCTAATGTGTTAGAAGGTATATGCACAAAAACTTATGTTAGGCCTTCAATGCTCAAGATTGTCAGTTTACAGGTTTCTGAGACCAGTAATGTTGAAATAGTGCTTCTGTTCAAATGAAGTGAAATCTAGCCCAAATCTGCTCAAAAGCTTGTCTCTCTATGAGAGAAAGCTGCTTCATTCAATATTCAGTGCAAATCTTGCCAAACTGAAAGATGCTTATGCCTTATAAAATGCAATGTTTTTGCAATGCTGTAAGACAGTTTTTAATGTGTTAGAAGTTATATGCACAAAAACTTATGTTAGGACTTCAATGCTCAAGATTGTCAGTTTACAGGTTTCTGAGACCAGTAATGTTGAAATAGTGCTTCTGTTCAAATGAAGTGAAATCTAGCCCAAATCTGCTCAAAAGCTTGTCTCTCTATGAGAGAAAGCTGCTTCATCCAATATTCTGTGCAAATCTTGCCAAACTGAAAGATGCTTATGCCTTATGAAATAAAATGATTTCTGCAATGCAATGAGACAGTTTTTAATGTGTTAGAAGTTATATGCACAAAATCTTATGTTAGGACTTCAATACTCAAGATTGTCAGTTTACAAGTTTCTGAGACCAGTTATGTTGAAAGAGTGCTTCTGTTCAAATGAAGTGAAATCTAGCCCAAATCTGCTCATAAGCTTGTCTCTCTATGAGAGAAAGCTGCTTTATTCAATATTCAGTGTAAATCTTGCCAAACTGTAAGATGCTTATATCTTATGAAATAAAATGATTTCTGCAATGCAGTGAGACAGTTTTTAATGTGTTAGAAGTTATATGCACAAAAACATATGTTAGGACTTCAATGCTCAAGATTGTCAGTTTACAGGTTTCTGAGATCAGTAATGTTAAAATAGTGCTTCTGTTCAAATGAAGTGAAATCTAGCCCAAATCTGCTCAAAAGCTTGTCTCTCTATGAGAGAAAGCTGCTTCATTCAATAGTCAGTGCAAATATTGCCAAACTGAAAGATGCTTATGCCTTATGAAATACAATGTTTTTGCAATGCTGTAAGACAGTTTTTAATGTGTTAGAAGTTATATGCACAAAAACTTATGTTAGGACTTCAATGCTCAAGATTGCCAGTTTACAGGTTTCTGAGACCAGTAATGTTGAAATAGTGCTTATTTTCAAATGAAGTGAAATCTAGCCCAAATCTGCTCAAAAGCTTGTCTCTCTATGAGAGAAAGCTGCTTCATTTAATATTCAGTGCAAATCTTACCAAACTGAAAAATGCTTACGCCTTATAAAATGCAATGTTTTTGCAATGCTGTAAGACAGTTTTTAATGTGTTAGAAGTTATATGCACAAAAACTTATGTTAGGACTTCAATGCTCAAGATTGTCAGTTTACAGGTTTCTGAGACCAGTAATGTTGAAATAGTGCTTCTGTTCAAATGAAGTGAAATCTAGCCCAAATCTGCTCTAAAAAGCTTGTCTCTCTATGAGAGAAAGCTCCTTCATTCAATAATCAGTGCAAATCTTGCCAAACTGAAAGATGCTTATGTCTTATGAAATAAAATGATTTCTGCAATGCGGTGAGACAGTTTTTAATGTGTTAGAAGTTATATGCACAAAAACTTATGTTAGGCCTTCAATACTCAAGATTGTCAGTTTACAGGTTTCTGAGACCAGTAATGTTGAAATAGTGCTTCTGTTCAAATGAAGTGAAATCTAGCCCAAATCTGCTCAAAAGCTTGTCTCTCAATGAGAGAAAGCTGCTTCATTCAATATTCAGTGCAAATCTTGCCAAACTGAAAGATGCTTATGCCTTATGAAATACAATGTTTTTGCAATGCTGTAAGACAGTTTTTAATGTGTTAGAAGTTATATGCACAAAAACTTATGTTAGGACTTCAATGCTCAAGATTGTCAGTTTACAGGTTTCTGAGACCAGTAATGTTGAAATAGTGCTTCTGTTCAAATGAAGTGAAATCTAGCCCAAATATGATCAACAACTTTTCTCTCTATGAGAGAAAGCTGCTTCATTCAATATTCAGTGCAAATCTTGCCAAACTGAAAGACGCTTATGCCTTATGAAATAAAATGATTTCTGCAATGCGGTGAGACAGTTTTTAATGTGTTAGAAGTTATATGCACAAAAACTTATGTTAGGCCTTCAATACTCAAGATTGTCAGTTTACAGGTTTCTGAGACCAGTAATGTTGAAATAGTGTTTCTGTTCAAATGAAGAGAAATCTAGCCCAAATCTGCTCAAAAGCTTGTCTCTCTATGAAAGAAAGCTGCTTCATTACAATATTCAGTGCAAATCTTGCCAAACTGAAAGATGCTTATGCCTTATGGAATACAATGTTTTTGCAATGCTGTAAGACAGTTTTTAATGTTTTAGAAGTTATATGCACAAAAACTTATGTTATAGCTTCAATGCTCAAGATTGTCAGTTTACAGGTTTCTGAGACCAGTAATGTTGAAATAGTGCTTCTGTGCAAATGAAGTGAAATCTAACCCAAATCTGCTCAAAAGCTTGTCTCTCTTTGAGAGAAAGCTGCTTCATTCAATAGTCAGTGCAAATCTTGCCAAACTGAAAGATGCTTATGCCTTATGAAATACAATGTTTTTGCAATGCTGTAAGACAGTTTCTAATGTGTTAGAAGGTATATGCACAAAAACTTATGTTAGGCCTTCAATGCTCAAGATTGTCAGTTTACAGGTTTCTGAGACCAGTAATGTTGAAATAGTGCTTCTGTTCAAATGAAGTGAAATCTAGCCCAAATCTGCTCAAAAGCTTGTCTCTCTATGAGAGAAAGCTGCTTCATTCAATATTCAGTGCAAATCTTGCCAAACTGAAAGATGCTTATGCCTTATGAAATACAATGTTTTTGCAATGCTGTAAGACAGTCTTTAATGTGTTAGAAGTTATATGCACAAAAACTTATGTTAGGACTTCAATGCTCAAGATTGTCAGTTTACAGGTTTCTGAGACCAGTAATGTTGAAATAGTGTTTCTGTTCAAATGAAGAGAAATCTAGCCCAAATCTGCTCAAAAGCTTGTCTCTCTATGAGAGATAGCTGCTTCATTCAATATTCAGTGCAAATCTTGCCAAACTGAAAGATGCTGATGCCTTATGAAATACAATGTTTTTGCAATGCTGTAAGACAGTCTTTAATGTGTTAGAAGTTATATGCACAAAAACTTATGTTAGGACTTCAATGCTCAAGATTGTCAGTTTACTGGTTTCTGAGACCAGTAATGTTGAAATAGTGCTTCTGTTCAAATGAAGTGAAATCTAGCCCAAATCTGCTCAAAAGCTTGTCTCTCTATGAGAGAAAGCTGCTTTATTCAATATTCAGTGCAAATCTTGCCAAACTGAAAGATGCTTATGCCTTATGAAATACAATGTTTTTGCAATGCTGTAAGACAGTTTTTAATGTGTTTAGAAGTTATATGCACAAAACCTTATGTTAGGACTTCAATGCTCAAGATTGTCAGTTTACAGGTTTCTGAGACCAGTAATGTTGAAATAGTGCTTCTGTTCAAATGAAGTGAAATCTAGCCCAAATCTGCTCAAAAGCTTGTCTCTCTATGAGAGAAAGCTGCTTCATTCAATATTCAGTGCAAATCTTGCCAAACTGAAAGATACTTGTCTTATGAAATAAAATGATTTCTGCAATGCGGTGAGACAGTTTTTAATGTCTTAGAAGTTATATGCACAAAAACTTATGTTAGGCCTTCAATACTCAAGATTGTCAGTTTACAGGTTTCTGAGACCAGTAATGTTGAAATAGTGTTTCTGTTCAAATGAAGAGAAATCTAGCCCAAGTCTGCTCAAAAGCTTGTCTCTCTATGAGAGAAAGCTGCTTCATTCAATATTCAGTGCAAATCTTGCCAAACTGAAAGATGCTGATGCCTTATGAAATACAATGTTTTTGCAATGCTGTAAGACAGTTTTTAATGTGTTAGAAGTTATATGCACAAAAACTTATGTTAGGACTTCAATGCTCAAGATTGTCAGTTTACAGGTTTCTGAGACCAGTAATGTTGAAATAGTGCTTCTGTTCAAATGAAGTGAAATCTAGCCCAAATCTGCTCAAAAGCTTGTCTCTCTATGAGAAAAAGCTGCTTTATTCAATATTCAGTGCAAATCTTGCCAAACTGAAAGATACTTGTCTTATGAAATAAAATGATTTCTGCAATGCGGTGAGACAGTTTTTAATGTGTTAGAAGTTATATGCACAAAAACTTATGTTAGGCCTTCAATACTCAAGATTGTCAGTTTACAGGTTTCTGAGACCAGTAATGTTGAAATAGTGTTTCTGTTCAAATGAAGAGAAATCTAGCCCAAATCTGCTCAAAAGCTTGTCTCTCTATGAGAGATAGCTGCTTCATTCAATATTCAGTGCAAATCTTGCCAAACTGAAAGATGCTGATGCCTTATGAAATACAATGTTTTTGCAATGCTGTAAGACAGTCTTTAATGTGTTAGAAGTTATATGCACAAAAACTTATGTTAGGACTTCAATGCTCAAGATTGTCAGTTTACAGGTTTCTGAGACCAGTAATGTTGAAATAGTGCTTCTGTTCAAATGAAGTGAAATCTAGCCCAAATCTGCTCAAAAGCTTGTCTCTCTATGAGAGAAAGCTGCTTTATTCAATATTCAGTGCAAATCTTGCCAAACTGAAAGATGCTTATATCTTATGAAATAAAATGATTTCTACAATGCAGTGAGACAGTTTTTAATGTGTTAGAAGTTATATGCACAAAAACATACGTTAGGACTTCAATGCTCAAGATTGTCAGTTTACAGGTTTCTGAGACCAGTAATGTTGAAATAGTGCTTCTGTTCAAATGAAGTGAAATCTAGCCCAAATCTGCTCAAAAGCTTTTCTCTCTATGAGAGAAAGCTGCTTCATTCAATATTCAGTGCAAATCTTGCCAAACTGAAAGATTCTTATGCCTTATGAAATGCAATGTTTTTGCAATGCTGTAAGACAGTTTTTAATGTGTTAGAAGTTATATGCACAAAAACATACGTTAGGACTTCAGTGCTCAAGATTGTCAGTTTACAGGTTTCTGAGACCAGTAATGTTGAAATAGTGTTTCTGTTCAAATGAAGTGTAATCTAGCCCAAATCTGCTCAAAAGCTTGACTCTCAATGATAGACAGCTGCTTCATTCAATATTCAGTGCAAATCTTGCCAAACTGAAAGATTCTTATGCCTTATGAAATACAATGTTTTTGCAATGCTGTAAGACAGTTTTTAATGTGTTTAGAAGTTATATGCACAAAAACGCCTCAAGGTTACGTATGTAACCCTAGTTCCTTGAAGGAACGAGACGCTGCGTCTAGCGCTTTGGGGAACGTCCCTGACGAGACCGACTCTGAATATCGTGTGCAATCCGTCCATCGGAAAGGCGTGACGTCACGGGCGGGGTGACGTAGCGACCAGGAAGCTATAAAAGCACGTGCCGTGGAGCTGGCCTCAGCTTCGAGTAGGGAAGCAAGCGCCGGCAGGGGTGCCGGGAGTATGGCTTTGCGACGCAGCGTCTCGTTCCTTCAAGGAACTAGGGTTACATACGTAACCTTGAGGCGTTCCTTTTCAGGAACTCGAGCTGCGTCTAGTGCTTTGGGGAACGATGTGCCAACGCTGCCAGACTTCCAAATCCCTGCCTAGTGTGTATCCGAAGAGCACAGCTAAGACGAGAGAACAGAAGAGCCCGGCGTGGCTCGCATGTCAAGATTGTAAAATCGGACAAATGTGGAGGGGGTGGACCACCCCGCAGCATTGCAGATGTCCAAGAGGGACACACCTGCTTAGAAGGCCTTGGAGGCCGCCATACCCCGAGTAGAGTGAGCCTTGGGCCCCAAAGGAGGGGGAAGACCAGAGGACTCATAGGAGACGTTGATAGCCTCGACTATGCAACGACTAAGGGTCTGCTTGGTGGCAGGAGAACCCTTGTTAGAAGGACCATAGCAAACAAGCAGTTGGTCGGATTTTCTCCACAGGGCAGCTCTGTGGACGTATGCGACCAGTGCTCGCACTGGACACATACAGTTTAGCTTCTCTTGGTCTGGCTCCCGAAAGGGAGGAGGACAGAAGGCCTGCAGTACGACAGGTTGTGGTGTGACAAAAGGTATCACGTTGGACGCAGCTGCCATCAGCCCTAACAATCTCTGGAATTGTTTGACAGTGAGTGACTGGCCTTCTTTGACTCTCTCGACTGACGTGAGGATCGACTCGATCCAAGCAGGAGACAAGCGTGCCTGCATCGTGGTCGAATTCCACACTACGCCTAGATAGGTGGTTCTCTGAACTGGAGAAAGTACACTTTTCTTGGCGTTTAGTCTCAAACCCAGCTCCCCCATGTGTGCGAGAACGACATCTCGATGTCGAACCGCCATCTGCTCTGATTGAGCTAGGATCAACCAATCGTCTATATAATTTAGAATGCGGATGCCCTGCATACGGAGGGATACCAGAGCCGCATCTACACATTTCGTGAACGTGCGGGGTGAGAGTGCGAGGCCAAAGGGAAGTACTCGATATTGATAAGCTTTGCCCCCGAAAGCGAACCTCAGAAACCTCCTGTGTTGTGGAAGGATGGATATGTGGAAGTATGCGTCTTTGAGATCTATTGTGACAAACCAGTCCTCGGATCTGATTTGAGCTACCACCTGATTGACAGTGAGCATTTTGAACTTCAGTGGCTGTAATGATATCAACCTTCATATTCATCCGGAAGAAGGAGGCGGGAACCGGCGGACAATCAAACAACATTTTAATAAAGGAAAATAAACCCAAAACAGCGCACCAGCCCCTCACGGACGACTGGTGCGCATAAAATAAAACCAAAACACAACTAAAAGCCCAGGCCTGGTCCTCTCTCGTCCTTCACTGTCGTCGCTCCAGTTTTATATCCTTCCATCTCCTCCATGGGCCTCGAGACCGGTGGGTCGAACAGGTGCAGTTCATCTCCAATCACTCCCCCGGCCTCGCTCCCATGTCCCTCGGCCCCGCCCCACTCGTCACATACCCCCATCGCCCCTCGCAGGCCGGGGGGTACTCCCGAGACTGCGCTCTACTCCCCCCCCCCCCTCCCTCCGGGGGGGCCGCTCCCGGGGACCTGCGGGAACCTGGGGGTAGGTCAGGCGAGGCGAGAGAAAAGGAGATGGAAGGAGGAGCGACAGAGACGAGAGAGGGGAGAGAGGAAAAAAAAAAAAAAAAAAATTCCGGTTCCCAGACGCACCGCTGCTCGGCCCTCCACCAGCTGGGTGATCTCCTCCGCGGTGCCTGGCGGTGGCACTGGACGGCCCTCGGCGGACGGCACGACACTCCTCCGCCGCCCGGTGGACGGCGACGGCTCCTCCGGTTTTGGGCAGCCGGCAGGAGTCCCCCGTTCCCTGCTCCTCCCCGTTCCGGCGGAGGCAGCAGGCTCCGGCCACCTGGCGAACGGCGCCGACTCCTCCGCTCCCTCACGGACGGCAGCCGTCTCTCCACATCGTGGGCGGCCGGTAGCGAGCTCGCCCGTCCCCGGCAACTCGCTCCAGTCCACCGCCTCGAGCGTCCATGGCGGCACACTCCTCGCCAGCTCGATGGCACCGCGGATTCACCACAGCAGCGAGGGATCTTCAGCAGCGCGTCCCTCCTTCTCCCGGGCTTCGGCACCACTGTAACGATATCAACCTTCATATTCATCTGGAAGAAGGAGGCGGGAACCGGCGGACAATCAAAAACATTTTAATAACAAAATAAACACAAAACAGCGCACCAGCCCCTCACGGACGACTGGTGCGCATAAAATAAAAACCAAAACACAACTAAAAGCCCAGGCCTGGTCCTCTCTCGTCCTTCACTGTCGTCGCTCCAGTTTTATATCCTTCCATCTCCTCCATGGGCCTCGAGACCGGTGGGACGAACAGGTGTAGTTCATCTCCAATCACTCCCCCGGCCTCGCTCCCATGTCCCCCGGCCCCGCCCCACTCGTCACAGTGGCATAACTGAGCGGTTCAGGAGACGTAAGTCTAAGATCGGACGCAACCCCCCATCCTTCTTTGGAACTATGAAATACCGGCTGTAGAATCCGGATTCCCTGTCTAGAGGAGGGACCACCTCGATGGCCTCCTTCCTTAATAGGGTATTCACTTCTTGTTCCATAACCAGAGCCTGCCGGGGGCCGACCACAGTCGGTGTAACCCCGTTGAACTTCGGTGGTGGATGACCGAACTGAATGCAATAGCCTCTTTCTATTGTACGCAGGACCCACTGAGATACATTTGGCAGTAGCTTCCATGCTGCTAAATAATCTACTAAGGGAATCAGTCTCTCGAGACTGACCTCTGGTGTAAGAGGCCCCCGAAGGGGCGGCGAGCATCCCAGCTCCGCTGCGCTCACGGGCAAAAATAACTGGGAGTAGCGCTCGTTGGAGGCCGCTGCGCCCTGAAACTCTGGCAGGGTTGGCAGGCCGACCTCCTGAGGGCACTGAAGTGAGGCGGGCACCGTATAATGAGGTGGACCGCGCTCTACCCCAGCAGGGGCTGCCCTCTGGATCCTGGCGTCAGGATCTTTTCGTCGAGGACTTCCGGGCTTCAATGACAGATCTTAAATCGGCTTTCGCCCTAGAAGCCCCCGACTCAGAGCGTCGCTGGGGCCCTCGGTCCCGACGTGGGGGAGCACAAGCAGCGACACTCTGTTTTTGTACTTCCCGGTATGAGGAGCCGGTATGTGGCGTGGTCATCTCCCGCCCAAATGCACCACGAGAGCGACGAGGGAGGATACTCTGGAACGCCGCCGCCTGTTTGCGTGCCTCCTGGAACCTGTCGACGACAGTGTTGACTGTGTCGCCAAACAGGCCCGAGGCTTGAAGCGGGGCGTCCAGGAGGCAGACCCTGTCTCTTTCTTTTATCTCTGACAGGGTCAGCCACAAATGCCTCTCCGCGGCCACTAAGGCTGCCATAGACCGCCCAATTGCGCGAGCGGTCTCTTTAGTGGCGCGGAGGGAGAGATCAGCGGTCTTTCTGAGTTCTTCTATATCTCCAGACTTAATCCCCTCCCCCTCATCGACATCTCTCAGCAGGTCAGCCTGATAAGCTTGAAGGACTGCCATAGTGTGAAGGCAAGCCCCAGCCTGACCTGCTGCCACATAACCTTTGCCCACTAGCGATGATGTAACTCGAAGAGGCTTAGTGGGCAATGTCGGAGCCTTAAGAGACGATGCCGAACCGGGCGACAGATAGCCCGCGAGCGTCTGTTCGACCCGTGGCATCGCTCTATAACCCCGCTCTCCCAGCCCCATCACGTTGCCATAATATAGTGAATCGGGGCCGAAAAGACGGGTTGAATAAGGGTGGTTCCAACATCTCGACAACTCATCGTGGAGATCGGGAAAATATGGAAGGCTCCGACGTGGAGGTGGTTGCCTCGGCCGCAGAAAGCGTTCGTCTAGTTTGCTTCTCTGCGGCTCGGTTTGTTTTTCAGCAGGCCATTCGATTTTTAATTTATCTACTGCTCGCGTAACCACCTCCAACAGCTCCTCATACTGGGGCGACAGGGGTGGCGAATCCCCAGCAACCGACTCCACATCGACCTCCTCGGAGGAAGAGAGGTGAAGAGTTGATCCCTCACCCTGGGGGGAAGAAACCGACGAGCGTGCTTCCGAACCCAGGGTTTGGGCGCCGGATCTGGCAGATAAAGAAGGAGATAAGGACTGGCCCGTCTCCATTCCCTCTGACAGATCCACCTGCGATCCCCACGAGTGCAGCAGCCGCTCTGCCTCGGCAGAAGCGGGGCCAGCACCGCGAGGAACGCTGGTGAAGGCTCCCTCCTCAAAGAGAGCCCTCCGGGATCGAAGCGTCCGCATTGGCAATCGCTCGCAATGCGGACAGTCGGCCCCCTCGAGAGCCGACTCAGCGTGCTTCGATCCCAGGCAAGCCACGCACAGACTGTGTGTATCCCCGCTCGTAATGTAGCGAGGACAGGGAGGAACACACAATCTATAACGTGGCTTGGAATCGCCCTTCATATGTTTGGTCTTTTGCTTTAGTTTTGGCATATTGTAGCTGTTTTAGCGATCTTTTAATGGCTAAGGGACAGACAACAATAAATAGGACCAATGGGACAGACTTTTGACATGCACACACAGAGCGCTTGCTGACAGACGCGAAGCTGAGGCCAGCTGCACGGCACGTGCTTTTATAGCTTCCTGGTCGCTACGTCACCCCGCCCGTGACGTCACGCCTTTCCGATGGACGGATTGCACATGATATTCAGAGTCGGTCTCGTCAGGGACGTTCCCCAAAGCGCTAGACGCAGCTCGAGTTCCTGAAAAGGAACTTATGTTAGGCCTTCAATACTCAAGATTGTCAGTTTACAGGTTTCTGAGACCAGTAATGTTGAAATAGTGCTTCTGTTCAAATGAAGTGAAATCTAGCCCAAATCTGCTCAAAAGCTTGTCTCTCTTTGAGAGAAAGCTGCTTCATTCAATAGGCAGTGCAAATCTTGCCAAACTGAAAGATGCATTATGAAATACAATGTTTTTGCAATGCTGTAAGACAGTTTTTAATGTGTTAGAAGTTATATGCACAAAAACATACGTTAGGACTTCAATGCTCAAGATTGTCAGTTTACAGGTTTCTGAGACCAGTAATGTTGAAATAGTGTTTCTGTTCAAATGAAGAGAAATCTAGACCAAATCTGCTCAAAAGCTTGTCTCTCTATGAGAGAAAGCTGCTTCATTACAATATTCAGTGCAAATCTTGCCAAACTGAAAGATGCTTATGCCTTATGGAATACAATGTTTTTGCAATGCTGTAAGACAGTTTTTAATGTTTTAGAAGTTATATGCACAAAAACTTATGTTATAGCTTCAATGCTCAAGATTGTCAGTTTACAGGTTTCTGAGACCAGTAATGTTGAAATAGTGCTTCTGTTCAAATGAAGTGAAATCTAACCCAAATCTGCTCAAAAGCTTGTCTCTCTATGAGAGAAAGCTGCTTCATTCAATAGTCAGTGCAAATCTTGCCAAACTGAAAGATGCTTATGCCTTATGAAATACAATGTTTTTGCAATGCGGTGAGACAGTTTTTAATGTGTTAGAAGTTATATGCACAAAAACTTATGTTAGGCCTTCAATACTCAAGATTGTCAGTTTACAGGTTTCTGAGACCAGTAATGTTGAAATAGTGCTTCTGTTCAAAGGAAGTGAAATCTAGCCCAAATCTGCTCAAAAGCTTGTCTCTCTTTGAGAGAAAGCTGCTTCATTCAATATTCAGTGCAAATCTTGCCAAACTGAAAGATGCTTATGCCTTATGGAATACAATGTTTTTGCAATGCTGTAAGACAGTTTTTAATGTGTTAGAAGTTATATGCACAAAAACTTATGTTATAGCTTCAATGCTCAAGATTGTCAGTTTACAGGTTTCTGAGACCAGTAATGTTGAAATAGTGCTTCTGTTCAAATGAAGTGAAATCCAGCCCAACTCTGCTCAAAAGCTTGTCTCTCTATGAGAGAAAGCTGCTTCATTCAATAGTCAGTGCAAATCTTGCCAAACTGAAAGATGCTTATGCCTTATGAAATACAATGTTTTTGCAATGCTGTAAGACAGTTTTTAATGTGTTAGAAGTTATATGCACAAAAACTTATGTTAGGACTTCAATGCTCAAGATTGTCAGTTTACAGGTTTCTGAGACCAGTAATGTTGAAATAGTGCTTCTGTTCAAATGAAGTGAAATCTAGCCCAAATATGATCAACAGCTTTTCTCTCTATGAGAGAAAGCTGCTTCATTCAATATTCAGTGCAAATCTAGCCAAACTGAAAGACGCTTATGTCTTATGAAATAAAATGATTTCTGCAATGCGGTGAGACAGTTTTTAATGTGTTAGAAGTTATATGCACAAAAACTTATGTTAGGCCTTCAATACTCAAGATTGTCAGTTTACAGGTTTCTGAGACCAGTAATGTTGAAATAGTGCTTCTGTTCAAAGGAAGTGAAATCTAGCCCAAATCTGCTCAAAAGATTGTCTCTCTATGAGAGAAAGCAGCTTCATTCAATATTCAGTGCAAATCTTGCCAAACTGAGAGATGTTTTTGCAATGCTGTAAGACAGTTTTTAATGTGTTAGAAGTTATATGCACAAAAACTTATGTTATAGCTTCAATGCTCAAGATTGTCAGTTTACAGGTTTCTGAGACCAGTAATGTTGAAATAGTGCTTCTGTTCAAATGAAGTGAAATCCAGCCCAACTCTGCTCAAAAGCTTGGCTCTCTTTGAGAGAAAGCTGTTTCATTCAATATTCAGTGCAAATCTTGCCAAACTGAAAAATGCTTATGCCTTATGAAATACAATGTTTTTGCAATGCTGTAAGAACGTTTTTAATGTGTTAGAAGTTATATGCACAAAAACTTATGTTAGGCCTTCAATGCTCAAGATTGTCAGTTTACAGGTTTCTGAGAACAGTAATGTTGAAATAGTGCTTCTGTTCAAATGAAGTGAAATCTAGCCCAAATCTGCTCAAAAGCTTGTCTCTCTATGAGAGAAAGCTGCTTCCTTCAATATTCAGTGCAAATCTTGCCAAACTGAAAGATGCTTATGTCTTATGAAATAAAATGATTTCTGCCATGCGGTGAGACAGTTTTTAATGTGTTAGAAGTTATGTGCACAAAAACTTATGTTATAGCTTCAATGCTCAAGATTGTCAGTTTACAGGTTTCTGAGACCAGTAATGTTGAAATAGTGCTTCTGTTCAAATGAAGTGAAATCCAGCCCAAATCTGCTCAAAAGCTTGTCTCTCTTTGAGAGAAAGCTGATTCATTCAATATTCAGTGCAAATCTTGCCAAACTGAAAATGCTTATGTCTTATGAAATAAAATGATTTCTGCAATGCGGTGAGACAGTTTTTAATGTGTTAGAAGTTATATGCACAAAAACTTATGTTAGGCCTTCAATACTCAAGATTGTCAGTTTAAAGGTTTCTGAGACCAGTAATGTTGAAATAGTGCTTCTGTTCAAATGAAGTGAAATCTAGCCCAAATCTGCTCAAAAGCTTGTCTCTCTATGATAGAAAGCTGCTTCATTCAATATTCAGTGCAAATCTTCCCAAACTGAAAGATACTTGTCTTATGAAATAAAATGATTTCTGCAATGCGGTGAGACAGTTTTTAATGTCTTAGAAGTTATATGCACAAAAACTTATGTTAGGCCTTCATAACTCAAGATTGTCAGTTTACAGGTTTCTGAGACCAGTAATGTTGAAATAGTGTTTCTGTTCAAATGAAGAGAAATCTAGCCCAAGTCTGCTCAAAAGCTTGTCTCTCTATGAGAGAAAGCTGCTTCATTCAATATTCAGTGCAAATCTTGCCAAACTGAAAGATGCTGATGCCTTATGAAATACAATGTTTTTGCAATGCTGTAAGACAGTTTTTAATGTGTTAGAAGTTATATGCACAAAAACTTATGTTAGGACTTCAATGCTCAAGATTGTCAGTTTACAGGTTTCTGAGACCAGTAATGTTGAAATAGTGCTTCTGTTCAAATGAAGTGAAATCTAGCCCAAATCTGCTCAAAAGCTTGTCTCTCTATGAGAGAAAGCTGCTTTATTCAATATTCAGTGCAAATCTTGCCAAACTGAAAGATACTTGTCTTATGAAATAAAATGATTTCTGCAATGCAGTGAGACAGTTTTTAATGTGTTAGAAGTTATATGCACAAAAACTTATGTTAGGCCTTCAATACTCAAGATTGTCAGTTTACAGGTTTCTGAGACCAGTAATGTTGAAATAGTGTTTCTGTTCAAATGAAGAGAAATCTAGCCCAAATCTGCTCAAAAGCTTGTCTCTCTATGAGAGATAGCTGCTTCATTCAATATTCAGTGCAAATCTTGCCAAACTGAAAGATGCTGATGCCTTATGAAATACAATGTTTTTGCAATGCTGTAAGACAGTCTTTAATGTGTTAGAAGTTATATGCACAAAAACTTATGTTAGGACTTCAATGCTCAAGATTGTCAGTTTACAGGTTTCTGAGACCAGTAATGTTGAAATAGTGCTTCTGTTCAAATGAAGTGAAATCTAGCCCAAATCTGCTCAAAAGCTTGTCTCTCTATGAGAGAAAGCTGCTTTATTCAATATTCAGTGCAAATCTTGCCAAACTGAAAGATGCTTATATCTTATGAAATAAAATGATTTCTACAATGCAGTGAGACAGTTTTTAATGTGTTAGAAGTTATATGCACAAAAACATACGTTAGGACTTCAATGCTCAAGATTGTCAGTTTACAGGTTTCTGAGACCAGTAATGTTGAAATAGTGCTTCTGTTCAAATGAAGTGAAATCTAGCCCAAATCTGCTCAAAAGCTTTTCTCTCTATGAGAGAAAGCTGCTTCATTCAATATTCAGTGCAAATCTTGCCAAACTGAAAGATTCTTATGCCTTATGAAATACAATGTTTTTGCAATGCTGTAAGACAGTTTTTAATGTGTTAGAAGTTATATGCACAAAAACATACGTTAGGACTTCAATGCTCAAGATTGTCAGTTTACAGGTTTCTGAGACCAGTAATGTTGAAATAGTGCTTCTGTTCAAATGAAGTGTAATCTAGCCCAAATCTGCTCAAAAGCTTGACTCTCAATGATAGACAGCTGCTTCATTCAATATTCAGTGCAAATCTTGCCAAACTGAAAGATTCTTATGCCTTATGAAATACAATGTTTTTGCAATGCTGTAAGACAGTTTTTAATGTGTTTAGAAGTTATATGCACAAAACCTTATGTTAGGACTTCAATGCTCAAGATTGTCAGTTTACAGGTTTCTGAGACCAGTAATGTTGAAATAGTGCTTCTGTTCAAATGAAGTGAAATCTAGCCCAAATCTGCTCAAAAGCTTGTCTCTCTATGAGAGAAAGCTGCTTTATTCAATATTCAGTGCAAATCTTGCCAAACTGAAAGATACTTGTCTTATGAAATAAAATGATTTCTGCAATGCGGTGAGACAGTTTTTAATGTCTTAGAAGTTATATGCACAAAAACTTATGTTAGGCCTTCAATACTCAAGATTGTCAGTTTACAGGTTTCTGAGACCAGTAATGTTGAAATAGTGTTTCTGTTCAAATGAAGAGAAATCTAGCCCAAGTCTGCTCAAAAGCTTGTCTCTCTATGAGAGAAAGCTGCTTCATTCAATATTCAGTGCAAATCTTGCCAAACTGAAAGATGCTGATGCCTTATGAAATACAATGTTTTTGCAATGCTGTAAGACAGTTTTTAATGTGTTAGAAGTTATATGCACAAAACCTTATGTTAGGACTTCAATGCTCAAGATTGTCAGTTTACAGGTTTCTGAGACCAGTAATGTTGAAATAGTGCTTCTGTTCAAATAAAGTGAAATCTAGCCCAAATCTGCTCAAAAGCTTATCTCTCTGTGAGATAGAGCTGCTTCATTCAATATTCAGTGCAAATCTTGCAAAACTGAAAGATGCTTATGTCTTATGAAATAAAATGATTTCTGCAATGCGGTGAGACCGTTTTTAATGTGTTAGAAGTTATATGCACAAAAACGTCCCAAGGTTACGTATGTAACCCTAGTTCCTTGAAGGAACGAGACGCTGCGTCGAAACGCTTTTGGGGAACGTCCCTGACGAGACCGACTCTGAATATCGTGTGCAATCAGTCCATCGGAAAGGCGTGACGTCACGGGCGGGGTGACGTAGCGACCAGGAAGCTATAAAAGCACGTGCCGTGCAGCTGGCTTCAGCTTCGAGTAGGGAAGCAAGCGCCGGCAGGGGTGCCGGGAGTATGGCTCTGCGACGCAGCGTCTCGTTCCTTCAAGGAACTAGGGTTACATACGTAACCTTGGGACGTTCCTTTTCAGGAATTCGAGCTGCGTCGAAACGCTTTTGGGGAACGATGTGCCAACGCTGCCAGACTTCCAAATCCCTGCCTAGTGTGTAGTCAAAAGAGCACAGCTAAGACGAGAGGACAGAAGAGCCCGGCGTGGCTCGCATGTCAAGATCGTAAAATCGGACAAATGTGGAGGGCGTGGACCACCCCGCAGCGTTGCAGATGTCCAAGAGGGACACACCTGCTGAGAAGGCCTTGGAGGCCGCCATACTCCGAGTAGAGTGAGCCTTGGCCCCCAAAGGGGGGGGAAGACCAGAGGACTCATAGGAGAGGTTGATAGCCTCGACTATCCAACGACTAAGGGTCTGCTTGGTGGCAGGAGAACCCTTGTTAGAAGGACCGTAGCAAACAAGCAATTGGTCTGATTTTCTCCACAGGGCAGCTCTGTGGACGTATGCGTCCAGTGCTCGCACTGGACACATACAGTTTAGCTTCTCTTGGTCGTGCTCCCGAAAGGGAGGAGGACAGAAGGCCTGCAGTACGATAGGCTGTGGTGTAACAGAGGGAACCTTCGGAACGTAACCCGCTCGAGGGTATAAAAATGCTTTGGCCATACCAGGGGCAAAGTCTAAGTAGGTAGGGGCCACCGAAAGGGCCTGAAGATCTCCAACTCTCTTTAGTGAGGTGATTGCCAGTAATAGGGCAGTTTTAAGTGTCAGATGTCTATCTGAGATATCTTGTATAGGCTCGAATGGAGCTTTACAAAGAGCCTCTAGAACCACAACCAAATCCCAGGGGGGAACACGGGATCGTACTGGAGGTCTCAGCCTCAGCGCACCGCGGAGGAAACGTGTAACTAGGGGGTGTCTACCCACTGACTGACCATTGAAAGGGACGTGGAAAGCAGCTATGGCCGCCACGTAAACCTTTAAGGTGGAGTGGGATAACCCCGCAGAGAGCCTGGCTTGTAAAAACTCCAGAACTGTACCAACTGGGCAGTCTGCTGGGTCAAGCTGGCGGTCTCTGCACCATGAAGTGAAGAGCTTCCACTTCAGGGCGTACAGTTTCCTCGTAGAGGGAGCTCTGGATTGGAGTAGGGTCTCAACAACCTCGGTTGAGAGACCGGCTGCTAACAGCTGTGCCCCCTCAGGGGCCACACCCACAGCCTCCACAACTCCGGGCGAGGGTGAATTATCGTGCCCTGCGCCTGTGAGAGTAGGTCTGTCCTGATCGGTATCTCCCACGGAGAGCCGTCGAGGAGCGAGACTAGATCTGAGAACCATACTCGGCCCGGCCAGAACGGGGCTACTAGTAGTAGACGGGCCCCGTCCCGGCGTACTCTCGCCAGAACTCCCGGGAGCAGAGCGATAGGGGGAAAAGCGTACAGACGAAGCCTCGGCCAGGTCTGTACCATAGCGTCCAGTCCCAGAGGAGCTGGATGAACTAGAGAGAACCAGAGGGGACATTGCGATGTCTCCTGAGTCGCAAAGAGGTCCACCTGAGCTGTACCAAATACTCTCCATATCTGCTTCACCACCTCGGGGTGAAGCATCCATTCCCCGGGCCTCGGCCCCTGTCTCGACAGTATGTCTGCTCCCATATTCAATCTCCCAGGAATATACGCTGCTCTGATCGAGAGGAGCTTGCCCTGGGACCACAGAAGGATCTGGTGTGCCAGCTTGTACAAGGGGCGCGAACGCAGACCCCCCTGGTGATTGATATAAGAGACCACTGATGTGTTGTCGGTGCGCACCAACACATGGTGACCTCTCAGGTCCGGGAGGAAATATTTCAATGCTCGATAGACCGCTAGTATCTCTAGGCAATTGATGTGCCATGTTAGATGGCGACCACTCCACAGACCGCGGGCAGGGTGGCCACTCATGACCGCACCCCAACCGGTGAGGGACGCATCTGTCGCTAGCGTTACACGGCGACAAGGAACTCCCAGCACCGGGCCCTGATTCAAGAACCAAGGTTTCCTCCACATGTCTAAGGCACGAAGGCACCGCCGCGTGACCTTGATAACTCGACGTGGATTTCCCCTCGGGGAAAAACCCTTGGACTTGAGCCACCACTGTAGGGGTCTCATGTACAGCAGGCCAAAAGGTATCACGTTGGACGCAGCTGCCATCAGCCCTAACAATCTCTGGAATTGTTTGACAGTGAGTGACTGGCCTTCTTTGACTCTCTCGACTGATGTGAGGATCGACTCGATCCGAGCAGGAGACAAGCGTGCCTGCATCGTGGTCGAATTCCACACTACGCCTAGATAGGTGGTTCTCTGAACTGGAGAAAGTACACTCTTCTCGGCGTTTAGTCTCAAACCCAGCTCCCCCATGTGTGCGAGAACGACATCTCGATGTCGAGCCGCCATCTGCTCTGATTGAGCTAGGATCAACCAATCGTCGATATAATTTAAAATGCGGATGCCCTGCATACGGAGGGATACCAGAGCCGCATCCATACATTTCGTGAACGTGCGGGGTGAGAGTGCGAGGCCAAAGGGAAGTACTCGATATTGATAAGCTTTGCCCCCGAAAGCGAACCTCAGAAACTTCCTGTGTTGTGGAAGGATGGATATGTGGAAGTATGCATCTTTGAGATCTATTGTGACAAACCAGTCCTCGGATCTGATTTGAGCTACAACCTGGTTGACAGTGAGCATCTTGAACTTCAGTGACATAACTGAGCGGTTCAGGAGACGCAAGTCCAGGATCGGACGCAACCCCCCATCCTTCTTTGGAACTATGAAATACCGGCTGTAAAATCCGGATTCCCTGTCTAGAGGAGGGACCACCTCGATGGCCTCCTTCCTTAATAGGGTATTCACTTCTTGTTCCATAACCAGAGCCTGCTGGGGGCCGACCACAGTCGGTGTAACCCCGTTGAACTTCGGTGGTGGAAGACCGAACTGAATGCAATAGCCTCTTTCTATTGTACGCAGGACCCATTGAGATACATTTGGCAGTAGCTTCCACGCTGCTAAATAATCTACTAAGGGAATCAGTCTCTCGAGACTGACCTCTGGTGTAAGAGGCCCCCGAAGGGGCGGCGATCATCCCAGCTCCGCTACGGTCACGGGCGGAAGTAACTGGGAGTGGTGCTCGCTGGAGGCCGCTGCGCCCTGAAACTCTGGCAGGGTTGGCAGACCGACCTCCTGAGGGTACTGAGGTGAGACGGGCACCATGTAATGAGGTGAACCGCGCTCTACCCCAGCAGGGGCTACCCTCTGGATCCTGGCGTCAGGATCGTTTCGTCGAGGACTTCCGGGCTTCGATGACAGATCTTAAATCGGCTTTCGCCCTAGAAGCCCCCGACTCAGAGCGTCGTTGCCCTCGGTCCCGACGTGGGGGAGCACGAGTGGCGACGCTCTGTTTTTGCGCTACCCGGTGTGAGGAGCCGGTATGTGGCGTGGTCATCTCCCGCCCAGATGTACCACGAGAGCGACGAGGGAGGAAACTCTGGAACGCCGCCGCCTGCTTGTGCGCCTCCTGGAACCTGTCGACGACAGTATTAACTGTGTCGCCGAACAGGCCTGAGGCTTGAAGCGGGGCGTCCAGGAGGCAGACCCTGTCCCGTTCTTTAATTTCTGACAGGGTCAGCCACAAATGCCTCTCCGCGGCCACTAAAGCTGCCATAGACCGCCCAATTGCGCGAGCGGTCTCCTTAGTGGCGCGGAGGGAGAGATCAGCGGTCTTCCTGAGTTCTTCAATCTCCTCAGACTTAATCCCCTCCCCCTCATCGACATCTCTCAGCAGGTCAGCCTGATAAGCTTGCAGGACTGCCATAGTATGAAGGCACGCCCCAGCCTGACCTGCTGCCACATAACCTTTGCCCACTAGCGATGATGTAACTCGAAGCGGCTTAGTGGGCAATGTCGGAGCCTTTAGAGACGAGGCCGAACCGGGTGACAGATAGCTCGCGAGCGTCTGTTCAGCCCGTGGCATCGCTCTATAACCACGCTCTCCCAGCCCCATCACGTTGCCATAGTATAGTGAATCAGGGCCAAAGAGGCGGGTCGAATACGGGTGTTTCCACGATCTCGATAACTCGTCATGGAGATCGGGAAAATATGGAAGGCTCCGACGTGGAGGTGGTTGCTGCGGCCGCAGAAAGCGTTCATCTAATTTGCTTCTCTGCGGCTCAGTCTGTTTTTCAGCAGGCCAGTCAATTTTTAATTTATCTACTGCCCGCGTGACCACCTCCAACAGCTCCTCATACTGGGGCGACAGGGGTGGCGAATCCCCAGCAACAGTCTCCACATCGACCTCCTCGGAGGACGAGAGGTGAAGAGCTGATCCCTCACCCTGGGGGGAAGAAACCGACGAGCGTGCTTCCGAACCCAGGGTTTGGGCGCCGGATCTGGCAGATGAGGAAGGAGATAAGGACTGGCCCGTCTCCATTCCTTCTGACAGATCCACCTGCGAGCCCCACGAGTGCAGCAGCCGCTCTGCCTCGGCAGAAGCGGGGCCAGCACCGCGAGGAACGCTGGTAAAGGCTCCCTCCTCGAAGAGAGCCCTCCGGGATCGAAGCGTCCGCATTGGCAAACGTTCACAATGCGGGCAGTCGGCCCCCTCGAGAGCCGACTCAGCGTGCTTCGATCCCAGGCAAGCCACGCACAGCATGTGTGTATCCCCACTCGTAATGTAGCGAGTGCAGGGAGGAACACACAGTCTGTAACGCGGCTTGGAATCGCCCTTCAAATATTTGGTCTTTTGCTTTTGTTTAGGCATATTGTAGCTGTTTTAGCGATCTTTTTAAGCTAAGGGACAGACAACAATAAATAGGACCAACAGACAGACTTTTGCACATGCACACACAGAGCGCTTGCTGACAGATTCGAAGCTGAAGCCAGCTGCACGGCACGTGCTTTTATAGCTTCCTGGTCGCTACGTCACCCCGCCCGTGACGTCACGCCTTTCCGATGGACTGATTGCACACGATATTCAGAGTCGGTCTCGTCAGGGACGTTCCCCAAAAGCGTTTCGACGCAGCTCGAGTTCCTGAAAAGGAACTTATGTTAGGCCTTCAATACTCAAGATTGTCAGTTTACAGGTTTCTGAGACCAGTAATGTTGAAATAGTGTTTCTGTTCAAATGAAGAGAAATCTAGCCCAAATCTGCTCAAAAGCTTGTCTCTCTATGAGAGAAAGCTGCTTCATTACAATATTCAGTGCAAATCTTGCCAAACTGAAAGATGCTTATGCCTTATGAAATACAATGTTTTTGCAATGCTGTAAGACAGTTTTTAATGTGTTAGAAGTTATATGCACAAAAACTTATGTTATAGCTTCAATGCTCAAGATTGTCAGTTTACAGGTTTCGGAGACCAGTAATGTTGAAATAGTGCTTCTGTTCAAATGAAGTGAAATCTAGCCCAAATCTGCTCAAAAGCTTGTCTCTCTATGAGAGAAAGCTGCTTCATTATAATATTCAGTGCAAATCTTGCCAAACTGAAAGATGCTTATGCCTTATGAAATACAATGTTTTTGCAATGCTGTAAGACAGTTTTTAATGTGTTAGAAGTTATATGCACAAAACCTTATGTTAGGACTTCAATGCTCAAGATTGTCAGATTACAGGTTTCTGAGACCAGTAATGTTGAAATAGTGCTTCTGTTCAAATGAAGTGAAATCCAGCCCAACTCTGCTCAAAAGCTTGGCTCTCTTTGAGAGAAAGCTGATTCATTCAATATTCAGTGCAAATCTTGCCAAACTGAAAGATGCTTATGCCTTATGAAATACAATGTTTTTGCAATGCTGTAAGACAGTTTTTAATGTGTTAGAAGTTATATGCACAAAAACATACGTTAGGACTTCAATGCTCAAGATTGTCAGTTTACAGGTTTCTGAGACCAGTAATGTTGAAATAGTGCTTCTGTTCAAATGAAGTGTAATCTAGACCAAATCTGCTCAAAAGCTTGACTCTCAATGATAGACAGCTGCTTCATTCAATATTCAGTGCAAATCTTGCCAAACTGAAAGATTCTTATGCCTTATGAAATACAATGTTTTTGCAATGCTGTAAGACAGTTTTTAATGTGTTTAGAAGTTATATGCACAAAACCTTATGTTAGGACTTCAATGCTCAAGATTGTCAGTTTACAGGTTTCTGAGACCAGTAATGTTGAAATAGTGCTTCTGTTCAAATGAAGTGAAATCTAGCCCAAATCTGCTCAAAAGCTTGTCTCTCTATGAGAGAAAGCTGCTTCATTCAATATTCAGTGCAAATCTTGCCAAACTGAAAGATACTTGTCTTATGAAATAAAATGATTTCTGCAATGCGGTGAGACAGTTTTTAATGTCTTAGAAGTTATATGCACAAAAACTTATGTTAGGCCTTCAATACTCAAGGTTGTCAGTTTACAGGTTTCTGAGACCAGTAATGTTGAAATAGTGTTTCTGTTCAAATGAAGAGAAATCTAGCCCAAGTCTGCTCAAAAGCTTGTCTCTCTATGAGAGAAAGCTGCTTCATTCAATATTCAGTGCAAATCTTGCCAAACTGAAAGATGCTGATGCCTTATGAAATACAATGTTTTTGCAATGCTGTAAGACAGTTTTTAATGTGTTAGAAGTTATATGCACAAAAACTTATGTTAGGACTTCAATGCTCAAGATTGTCAGTTTACAGGTTTCTGAGACCAGTAATGTTGAAATAGTGCTTCTGTTCAAATGAAGTGAAATCTAGCCCAAATCTGCTCAAAAGCTTGTCTCTCTATGAGAAAAAGCTGCTTTATTCAATATTCAGTGCAAATCTTGCCAAACTGAAAGATACTTGTCTTATGAAATAAAATGATTTCTGCAATGCGGTGAGACAGTTTTTAATGTGTTAGAAGTTATATGCACAAAAACTTATGTTAGGCCTTCAATACTCAAGATTGTCAGTTTACAGGTTTCTGAGACCAGTAATGTTGAAATAGTGTTTCTGTTCAAATGAAGAGAAATCTAGCCCAAATCTGCTCAAAAGCTTGTCTCTCTATGAGAGATAGCTGCTTCATTCAATATTCAGTGCAAATCTTGCCAAACTGAAAGATGCTGATGCCTTATGAAATACAATGTTTTTGCAATGCTGTAAGACAGTCTTTAATGTGTTAGAAGTTATATGCACAAAAACTTATGTTAGGCCTTCAATGCTCAAGATTGTCAGTTTACAGGTTTCTGAGACCAGTAATGTTGAAATAGTGCTTCTGTTCAAATGAAGTGAAATCCAGCCCAAATCTGCTCAAAAGCTTGTCTCTCTTTGAGAGAAAGCTGATTCATTCAATATTCAGTGCAAATCTTGCCAAACTGAAAATGCTTATGTCTTATGAAATAAAATGATTTCTGCAATGCGGTGAGACAGTTTTTAATGTGTTAGAAGTTATATGCACAAAAACTTATGTTAGGCCTTCAATACTCAAGATTGTCAGTTTAAAGGTTTCTGAGACCAGTAATGTTGAAATAGTGCTTCTGTTCAAATGAAGTGAAATCTAGCCCAAATCTGCTCAAAAGCTTGTCTCTCTATGAGAGAAAGCAGCTTCATTCAATAGTGCAAATCTTGCCAAACTGAAAGATGCTTATGCCTTATGAAATACAATGTTTTTGCAATGCTGTAAGACAGTTTTTAATGTGTTAGAAGTTATATGCACAAAAACTTATGTTAGGCCTTCAATGCTCAAGATTGTCAGTTTACAGGTTTCTGAGACCAGTAATGTTGAAATAGTGCTTCTGTTCAAATGACGTGAAATCTAGCCCAAATCTGCTCAAAAGCTTGTCTCTCTATGAGAGAAAGCTGCTTCATTCAATATTCAGTGCAAATCTTGCCAAACTGAAAGATGCTTATGCCTTATGAAATACAATGTTTTTGCAATGCTGTAAGACAGTTTTTAATGTGTTAGAAGTTATATGCACAATAACTTATGTTAGGCCTTCAATGCTCAAGATTGTCAGTTTACAGGTTTCTGAGACCAGTAATGTTGAAATAGTGCTTCTGTTCAAATGAAGTGAAATCTAACCCAAATCTGCTCAAAAGCTTGTCTCTCTATGAGAGAAAGCTGCTTCATTCAATAGTCAGTGCAAATCTTGCCAAACTGAAAGATGCTTATGCCTTATGAAATACAATGTTTTTGTAATGCTGTAAGACAGTTTTTAATGTGTTAGAAGTTATATGCACCAAACCTTATGTTAGGACTTCAATGCTAAAGATTGTCAGTTTACAGGTTTCTGAGACCAGTAATGTTGAAATAGTGTTTCTGTTCAAATGAAGAGAAATCTAGCCCAAGTCTGCTCAAAAGCTTGTCTCTCTATGAGAGAAAGCTGCTTCATTCAATATTCAGTGCAAATCTTGCCAAACTGAAAGATGCTGATGCCTTATGAAATACAATGTTTTTGCAATGCTGTAAGACAGTTTTTAATGTGTTAGAAGTTATATGCACAAAAACTTATGTTAGGACTTCAATGCTCAAGATTGTCAGTTTACAGGTTTCTGAGACCAGTAATGTTGAAATAGTGCTTCTGTTCAAATGAAGTGAAATCTAGCCCAAATCTGCTCAAAAGCTTGTCTCTCTATGAGAAAAAGCTGCTTTATTCAATATTCAGTGCAAATCTTGCCAAACTGAAAGATACTTGTCTTATGAAATAAAATGATTTCTGCAATGCGGTGAGACAGTTTTTAATGTGTTAGAAGTTATATGCACAAAAACTTATGTTAGGCCTTCAATACTCAAGATTGTCAGTTTACAGGTTTCTGAGACCAGTAATGTTGAAATAGTGTTTCTGTTCAAATGAAGAGAAATCTAGCCCAAATCTGCTCAAAAGCTTGTCTCTCTATGAGAGATAGCTGCTTCATTCAATATTCAGTGCAAATCTTGCCAAACTGAAAGATGCTGATGCCTTATGAAATACAATGTTTTTGCAATGCTGTAAGACAGTCTTTAATGTGTTAGAAGTTATATGCACAAAAACTTATGTTAGGCCTTCAATACTCAAGATTGTCAGTTTACAGGTTTCTGAGACCAGTAATGTTGAAATAGTGCTTCTGTTCAAATGAAGTGAAATCTAGCCCAAATCTGCTCAAAAGCTTGTCTCTCTATGAGAGAAAGCTGCTTTATTCAATATTCAGTGCAAATCTTGCCAAACTGAAAGATGCTTATATCTTATGAAATAAAATGATTTCTACAATGCAGTGAGACAGTTTTTAATGTGTTAGAAGTTATATGCACAAAAACATACGTTAGGACTTCAATGCTCAAGATTGTCAGTTTACAGGTTTCTGAGACCAGTAATGTTGAAATAGTGTTTCTGTTCAAATGAAGAGAAATCTAGCCCAAGTCTGCTCAAAAGCTTGTCTCTCTATGAGAGAAAGCTGCTTCATTCAATATTCAGTGCAAATCTTGCCAAACTGAAAGATTCTTATGCCTTATGAAATACAATGTTTTTGCAATGCTGTAAGACAGTTTTTAATGTGTTTAGAAGTTATATGCACAAAACCTTATGTTAGGACTTCAATGCTCAAGATTGTCAGTTTACAGGTTTCTGAGACCAGTAATGTTGAAATAGTGCTTCTGTTCAAATGAAGTGAAATCTAGCCCAAATCTGCTCAAAAGCTTGTCTCTCTATGAGAGAAAGCTGCTTCATTCAATATTCAGTGCAAATCTTGCCAAACTGAAAGATACTTGTCTTATGAAATAAAATGATTTCTGCAATGCGGTGAGACAGTTTTTAATGTCTTAGAAGTTATATGCACAAAAACTTATGTTAGGCCTTCAATACTCAAGGTTGTCAGTTTACAGGTTTCTGAGACCAGTAATGTTGAAATAGTGTTTCTGTTCAAATGAAGAGAAATCTAGCCCAAGTCTGCTCAAAAGCTTGTCTCTCTATGAGAGAAAGCTGCTTCATTCAATATTCAGTGCAAATCTTGCCAAACTGAAAGATGCTGATGCCTTATGAAATACAATGTTTTTGCAATGCTGTAAGACAGTTTTTAATGTGTTAGAAGTTATATGCACAAAAACTTATGTTAGGACTTCAATGCTCAAGATTGTCAGTTTACAGGTTTCTGAGACCAGTAATGTTGAAATAGTGCTTCTGTTCAAATGAAGTGAAATCTAGCCCAAATCTGCTCAAAAGCTTGTCTCTCTATGAGAAAAAGCTGCTTTATTCAATATTCAGTGCAAATCTTGCCAAACTGAAAGATACTTGTCTTATGAAATAAAATGATTTCTGCAATGCGGTGAGACAGTTTTTAATGTGTTAGAAGTTATATGCACAAAAACTTATGTTAGGCCTTCAATACTCAAGATTGTCAGTTTACAGGTTTCTGAGACCAGTAATGTTGAAATAGTGTTTCTGTTCAAATGAAGAGAAATCTAGCCCAAATCTGCTCAAAAGCTTGTCTCTCTATGAGAGATAGCTGCTTCATTCAATATTCAGTGCAAATCTTGCCAAACTGAAAGATGCTGATGCCTTATGAAATACAATGTTTTTGCAATGCTGTAAGACAGTCTTTAATGTGTTAGAAGTTATATGCACAAAAACTTATGTTAGGCCTTCAATGCTCAAGATTGTCAGTTTACAGGTTTCTGAGACCAGTAATGTTGAAATAGTGCTTCTGTTCAAATGAAGTGAAATCCAGCCCAAATCTGCTCAAAAGCTTGTCTCTCTTTGAGAGAAAGCTGATTCATTCAATATTCAGTGCAAATCTTGCCAAACTGAAAATGCTTATGTCTTATGAAATAAAATGATTTCTGCAATGCGGTGAGACAGTTTTTAATGTGTTAGAAGTTATATGCACAAAAACTTATGTTAGGCCTTCAATACTCAAGATTGTCAGTTTAAAGGTTTCTGAGACCAGTAATGTTGAAATAGTGCTTCTGTTCAAATGAAGTGAAATCTAGCCCAAATCTGCTCAAAAGCTTGTCTCTCTATGAGAGAAAGCAGCTTCATTCAATAGTGCAAATCTTGCCAAACTGAAAGATGCTTATGCCTTATGAAATACAATGTTTTTGCAATGCTGTAAGACAGTTTTTAATGTGTTAGAAGTTATATGCACAAAAACTTATGTTAGGCCTTCAATGCTCAAGATTGTCAGTTTACAGGTTTCTGAGACCAGTAATGTTGAAATAGTGCTTCTGTTCAAATGACGTGAAATCTAGCCCAAATCTGCTCAAAAGCTTGTCTCTCTATGAGAGAAAGCTGCTTCATTCAATATTCAGTGCAAATCTTGCCAAACTGAAAGATGCTTATGCCTTATGAAATACAATGTTTTTGCAATGCTGTAAGACAGTTTTTAATGTGTTAGAAGTTATATGCACAATAACTTATGTTAGGCCTTCAATGTTCAAGATTGTCAGTTTACAGGTTTCTGAGACCAGTAATGTTGAAATAGTGCTTCTGTTCAAATGAAGTGAAATCTAACCCAAATCTGCTCAAAAGCTTGTCTCTCTATGAGAGAAAGCTGCTTCATTCAATAGTCAGTGCAAATCTTGCCAAACTGAAAGATGCTTATGCCTTATGAAATACAATGTTTTTGTAATGCTGTAAGACAGTTTTTAATGTGTTAGAAGTTATATGCACCAAACCTTATGTTAGGACTTCAATGCTAAAGATTGTCAGTTTACAGGTTTCTGAGACCAGTAATGTTGAAATAGTGTTTCTGTTCAAATGAAGAGAAATCTAGCCCAAGTCTGCTCAAAAGCTTGTCTCTCTATGAGAGAAAGCTGCTTCATTCAATATTCAGTGCAAATCTTGCCAAACTGAAAGATGCTGATGCCTTATGAAATACAATGTTTTTGCAATGCTGTAAGACAGTTTTTAATGTGTTAGAAGTTATATGCACAAAAACTTATGTTAGGACTTCAATGCTCAAGATTGTCAGTTTACAGGTTTCTGAGACCAGTAATGTTGAAATAGTGCTTCTGTTCAAATGAAGTGAAATCTAGCCCAAATCTGCTCAAAAGCTTGTCTCTCTATGAGAAAAAGCTGCTTTATTCAATATTCAGTGCAAATCTTGCCAAACTGAAAGATACTTGTCTTATGAAATAAAATGATTTCTGCAATGCGGTGAGACAGTTTTTAATGTGTTAGAAGTTATATGCACAAAAACTTATGTTAGGCCTTCAATACTCAAGATTGTCAGTTTACAGGTTTCTGAGACCAGTAATGTTGAAATAGTGTTTCTGTTCAAATGAAGAGAAATCTAGCCCAAATCTGCTCAAAAGCTTGTCTCTCTATGAGAGAAAGCTGCTTCATTCAATATTCAGTGCAAATCTTGCCAAACTGAAAGATGCTGATGCCTTATGAAATACAATGTTTTTGCAATGCTGTAAGACAGTCTTTAATGTGTTAGAAGTTATATGCACAAAAACTTATGTTAGGACTTCAATGCTCAAGATTGTCAGTTTACAGGTTTCTGAGACCAGTAATGTTGAAATAGTGTTTCTGTTCAAATGAAGAGAAATCTAGCCCAAATCTGCTCAAAAGCTTGTCTCTCTATGAGAGATAGCTGCTTCATTCAATATTCAGTGCAAATCTTGCCAAACTGAAAGATGCTGATGCCTTATGAAATACAATGTTTTTGCAATGCTGTAAGACAGTCTTTAATGTGTTAGAAGTTATATGCACAAAAACTTATGTTAGGACTTCAATGCTCAAGATTGTCAGTTTACTGGTTTCTGAGACCAGTAATGTTGAAATAGTGCTTCTGTTCAAATGAAGTGAAATCTAGCCCAAATCTGCTCAAAAGCTTGTCTCTCTATGAGAGAAAGCTGCTTTATTCAATATTCAGTGCAAATCTTGCCAAACTGAAAGATGCTTATGCCTTATGAAATACAATGTTTTTGCAATGCTGTAAGACAGTTTTTAATGTGTTTAGAAGTTATATGCACAAAACCTTATGTTAGGACTTCAATGCTCAAGATTGTCAGTTTACAGGTTTCTGAGACCAGTAATGTTGAAATAGTGTTTCTGTTCAAATGAAGAGAAATCTAGCCCAAGTCTGCTCAAAAGCTTGTCTCTCTATGAGAGAAAGCTGCTTCATTCAATATTCAGTGCAAATCTTGCCAAACTGAAAGATGCTGATGCCTTATGAAATACAATGTTTTTGCAATGCTGTAAGACAGTTTTTAATGTGTTAGAAGTTATATGCACAAAAACTTATGTTAGGACTTCAATGCTCAAGATTGTCAGTTTACAGGTTTCTGAGACCAGTAATGTTGAAATAGTGCTTCTGTTCAAATGAAGTGAAATCTAGCCCAAATCTGCTCAAAAGCTTGTCTCTCTATGAGAAAAAGCTGCTTTATTCAATATTCAGTGCAAATCTTGCCAAACTGAAAGATACTTGTCTTATGAAATAAAATGATTTCTGCAATGCGGTGAGACAGTTTTTAATGTGTTAGAAGTTATATGCACAAAAACTTATGTTAGGCCTTCAATACTCAAGATTGTCAGTTTACAGGTTTCTGAGACCAGTAATGTTGAAATAGTGTTTCTGTTCAAATGAAGAGAAATCTAGCCCAAATCTGCTCAAAAGCTTGTCTCTCTATGAGAGATAGCTGCTTCATTCAATATTCAGTGCAAATCTTGCCAAACTGAAAGATGCTGATGCCTTATGAAATACAATGTTTTTGCAATGCTGTAAGACAGTCTTTAATGTGTTAGAAGTTATATGCACAAAAACTTATGTTAGGCCTTCAATACTCAAGATTGTCAGTTTACAGGTTTCTGAGACCAGTAATGTTGAAATAGTGCTTCTGTTCAAATGAAGTGAAATCTAGCCCAAATCTGCTCAAAAGCTTGTCTCTCTATGAGAGAAAGCTGCTTTATTCAATATTCAGTGCAAATCTTGCCAAACTGAAAGATGCTTATATCTTATGAAATAAAATGATTTCTACAATGCAGTGAGACAGTTTTTAATGTGTTAGAAGTTATATGCACAAAAACATACGTTAGGACTTCAATGCTCAAGATTGTCAGTTTACAGGTTTCTGAGACCAGTAATGTTGAAATAGTGTTTCTGTTCAAATGAAGAGAAATCTAGCCCAAGTCTGCTCAAAAGCTTGTCTCTCTATGAGAGAAAGCTGCTTCATTCAATATTCAGTGCAAATCTTGCCAAACTGAAAGATTCTTATGCCTTATGAAATACAATGTTTTTGCAATGCTGTAAGACAGTTTTTAATGTGTTTAGAAGTTATATGCACAAAACCTTATGTTAGGACTTCAATGCTCAAGATTGTCAGTTTACAGGTTTCTGAGACCAGTAATGTTGAAATAGTGCTTCTGTTCAAATGAAGTGAAATCTAGCCCAAATCTGCTCAAAAGCTTGTCTCTCTATGAGAGAAAGCTGCTTCATTCAATATTCAGTGCAAATCTTGCCAAACTGAAAGATACTTGTCTTATGAAATAAAATGATTTCTGCAATGCGGTGAGACAGTTTTTAATGTCTTAGAAGTTATATGCACAAAAACTTATGTTAGGCCTTCAATACTCAAGGTTGTCAGTTTACAGGTTTCTGAGACCAGTAATGTTGAAATAGTGTTTCTGTTCAAATGAAGAGAAATCTAGCCCAAGTCTGCTCAAAAGCTTGTCTCTCTATGAGAGAAAGCTGCTTCATTCAATATTCAGTGCAAATCTTGCCAAACTGAAAGATGCTGATGCCTTATGAAATACAATGTTTTTGCAATGCTGTAAGACAGTTTTTAATGTGTTAGAAGTTATATGCACAAAAACTTATGTTAGGACTTCAATGCTCAAGATTGTCAGTTTACAGGTTTCTGAGACCAGTAATGTTGAAATAGTGCTTCTGTTCAAATGAAGTGAAATCTAGCCCAAATCTGCTCAAAAGCTTGTCTCTCTATGAGAAAAAGCTGCTTTATTCAATATTCAGTGCAAATCTTGCCAAACTGAAAGATACTTGTCTTATGAAATAAAATGATTTCTGCAATGCGGTGAGACAGTTTTTAATGTGTTAGAAGTTATATGCACAAAAACTTATGTTAGGCCTTCAATACTCAAGATTGTCAGTTTACAGGTTTCTGAGACCAGTAATGTTGAAATAGTGTTTCTGTTCAAATGAAGAGAAATCTAGCCCAAATCTGCTCAAAAGCTTGTCTCTCTATGAGAGATAGCTGCTTCATTCAATATTCAGTGCAAATCTTGCCAAACTGAAAGATGCTGATGCCTTATGAAATACAATGTTTTTGCAATGCTGTAAGACAGTCTTTAATGTGTTAGAAGTTATATGCACAAAAACTTATGTTAGGCCTTCAATGCTCAAGATTGTCAGTTTACAGGTTTCTGAGACCAGTAATGTTGAAATAGTGCTTCTGTTCAAATGAAGTGAAATCCAGCCCAAATCTGCTCAAAAGCTTGTCTCTCTTTGAGAGAAAGCTGATTCATTCAATATTCAGTGCAAATCTTGCCAAACTGAAAATGCTTATGTCTTATGAAATAAAATGATTTCTGCAATGCGGTGAGACAGTTTTTAATGTGTTAGAAGTTATATGCACAAAAACTTATGTTAGGCCTTCAATACTCAAGATTGTCAGTTTAAAGGTTTCTGAGACCAGTAATGTTGAAATAGTGCTTCTGTTCAAATGAAGTGAAATCTAGCCCAAATCTGCTCAAAAGCTTGTCTCTCTATGAGAGAAAGCAGCTTCATTCAATAGTGCAAATCTTGCCAAACTGAAAGATGCTTATGCCTTATGAAATACAATGTTTTTGCAATGCTGTAAGACAGTTTTTAATGTGTTAGAAGTTATATGCACAAAAACTTATGTTAGGCCTTCAATGCTCAAGATTGTCAGTTTACAGGTTTCTGAGACCAGTAATGTTGAAATAGTGCTTCTGTTCAAATGACGTGAAATCTAGCCCAAATCTGCTCAAAAGCTTGTCTCTCTATGAGAGAAAGCTGCTTCATTCAATATTCAGTGCAAATCTTGCCAAACTGAAAGATGCTTATGCCTTATGAAATACAATGTTTTTGCAATGCTGTAAGACAGTTTTTAATGTGTTAGAAGTTATATGCACAATAACTTATGTTAGGCCTTCAATGCTCAAGATTGTCAGTTTACAGGTTTCTGAGACCAGTAATGTTGAAATAGTGCTTCTGTTCAAATGAAGTGAAATCTAACCCAAATCTGCTCAAAAGCTTGTCTCTCTATGAGAGAAAGCTGCTTCATTCAATAGTCAGTGCAAATCTTGCCAAACTGAAAGATGCTTATGCCTTATGAAATACAATGTTTTTGTAATGCTGTAAGACAGTTTTTAATGTGTTAGAAGTTATATGCACCAAACCTTATGTTAGGACTTCAATGCTAAAGATTGTCAGTTTACAGGTTTCTGAGACCAGTAATGTTGAAATAGTGTTTCTGTTCAAATGAAGAGAAATCTAGCCCAAGTCTGCTCAAAAGCTTGTCTCTCTATGAGAGAAAGCTGCTTCATTCAATATTCAGTGCAAATCTTGCCAAACTGAAAGATGCTGATGCCTTATGAAATACAATGTTTTTGCAATGCTGTAAGACAGTTTTTAATGTGTTAGAAGTTATATGCACAAAAACTTATGTTAGGACTTCAATGCTCAAGATTGTCAGTTTACAGGTTTCTGAGACCAGTAATGTTGAAATAGTGCTTCTGTTCAAATGAAGTGAAATCTAGCCCAAATCTGCTCAAAAGCTTGTCTCTCTATGAGAAAAAGCTGCTTTATTCAATATTCAGTGCAAATCTTGCCAAACTGAAAGATACTTGTCTTATGAAATAAAATGATTTCTGCAATGCGGTGAGACAGTTTTTAATGTGTTAGAAGTTATATGCACAAAAACTTATGTTAGGCCTTCAATACTCAAGATTGTCAGTTTACAGGTTTCTGAGACCAGTAATGTTGAAATAGTGTTTCTGTTCAAATGAAGAGAAATCTAGCCCAAATCTGCTCAAAAGCTTGTCTCTCTATGAGAGATAGCTGCTTCATTCAATATTCAGTGCAAATCTTGCCAAACTGAAAGATGCTGATGCCTTATGAAATACAATGTTTTTGCAATGCTGTAAGACAGTCTTTAATGTGTTAGAAGTTATATGCACAAAAACTTATGTTAGGACTTCAATGCTCAAGATTGTCAGTTTACTGGTTTCTGAGACCAGTAATGTTGAAATAGTGCTTCTGTTCAAATGAAGTGAAATCTAGCCCAAATCTGCTCAAAAGCTTGTCTCTCTATGAGAGAAAGCTGCTTCATTCAATATTCAGTGCAAATCTTGCCAAACTGAAAGATGCTGATGCCTTATGAAATACAATGTTTTTGCAATGCTGTAAGACAGTCTTTAATGTGTTAGAAGTTATATGCACAAAAACTTATGTTAGGACTTCAATGCTCAAGATTGTCAGTTTACAGGTTTCTGAGACCAGTAATGTTGAAATAGTGTTTCTGTTCAAATGAAGAGAAATCTAGCCCAAATCTGCTCAAAAGCTTGTCTCTCTATGAGAGATAGCTGCTTCATTCAATATTCAGTGCAAATCTTGCCAAACTGAAAGATGCTGATGCCTTATGAAATACAATGTTTTTGCAATGCTGTAAGACAGTCTTTAATGTGTTAGAAGTTATATGCACAAAAACTTATGTTAGGACTTCAATGCTCAAGATTGTCAGTTTACTGGTTTCTGAGACCAGTAATGTTGAAATAGTGCTTCTGTTCAAATGAAGTGAAATCTAGCCCAAATCTGCTCAAAAGCTTGTCTCTCTATGAGAGAAAGCTGCTTTATTCAATATTCAGTGCAAATCTTGCCAAACTGAAAGATGCTTATGCCTTATGAAATACAATGTTTTTGCAATGCTGTAAGACAGTTTTTAATGTGTTTAGAAGTTATATGCACAAAACCTTATGTTAGGACTTCAATGCTCAAGATTGTCAGTTTACAGGTTTCTGAGACCAGTAATGTTGAAATAGTGCTTCTGTTCAAATGAAGTGAAATCTAGCCCAAATCTGCTCAAAAGCTTGTCTCTCTATGAGAGAAAGCTGCTTCATTCAATATTCAGTGCAAATCTTGCCAAACTGAAAGATACTTGTCTTATGAAATAAAATGATTTCTGCAATGCGGTGAGACAGTTTTTAATGTCTTAGAAGTTATATGCACAAAAACTTATGTTAGGCCTTCAATACTCAAGATTGTCAGTTTACAGGTTTCTGAGACCAGTAATGTTGAAATAGTGTTTCTGTTCAAATGAAGAGAAATCTAGCCCAAGTCTGCTCAAAAGCTTGTCTCTCTATGAGAGAAAGCTGCTTCATTCAATATTCAGTGCAAATCTTGCCAAACTGAAAGATGCTGATGCCTTATGAAATACAATGTTTTTGCAATGCTGTAAGACAGTTTTTAATGTGTTAGAAGTTATATGCACAAAAACTTATGTTAGGACTTCAATGCTCAAGATTGTCAGTTTACAGGTTTCTGAGACCAGTAATGTTGAAATAGTGCTTCTGTTCAAATGAAGTGAAATCTAGCCCAAATCTGCTCAAAAGCTTGTCTCTCTATGAGAAAAAGCTGCTTTATTCAATATTCAGTGCAAATCTGGCCAAACTGAAAGATACTTGTCTTATGAAATAAAATGATTTCTGCAATGCGGTGAGACAGTTTTTAATGTGTTAGAAGTTATATGCACAAAAACTTATGTTAGGCCTTCAATACTCAAGATTGTCAGTTTACAGGTTTCTGAGACCAGTAATGTTGAAATAGTGTTTCTGTTCAAATGAAGAGAAATCTAGCCCAAATCTGCTCAAAAGCTTGTCTCTCTATGAGAGATAGCTGCTTCATTCAATATTCAGTGCAAATCTTGCCAAACTGAAAGATGCTGATGCCTTATGAAATACAATGTTTTTGCAATGCTGTAAGACAGTCTTTAATGTGTTAGAAGTTATATGCACAAAAACTTATGTTAGGACTTCAATGCTCAAGATTGTCAGTTTACTGGTTTCTGAGACCAGTAATGTTGAAATAGTGCTTCTGTTCAAATGAAGTGAAATCTAGCCCAAATCTGCTCAAAAGCTTGTCTCTCTATGAGAGAAAGCTGCTTTATTCAATATTCAGTGCAAATCTTGCCAAACTGAAAGATGCTTATATCTTATGAAATAAAATGATTTCTACAATGCAGTGAGACAGTTTTTAATGTGTTAGAAGTTATATGCACAAAAACATACGTTAGGACTTCAATGCTCAAGATTGTCAGTTTACAGGTTTCTGAGACCAGTAATGTTGAAATAGTGCTTCTGTTCAAATGAAGTGAAATCTAGCCCAAATCTGCTCAAAAGCTTGTCTCTCTATGAGAGAAAGCTGCTTCATTCAATATTCAGTGCAAATCTTGCCAAACTGAAAGATACTTGTCTTATGAAATAAAATGATTTCTGCAATGCGGTGAGACAGTTTTTAATGTCTTAGAAGTTATATGCACAAAAACTTATGTTAGGCCTTCAATACTCAAGATTGTCAGTTTACAGGTTTCTGAGACCAGTAATGTTGAAATAGTGTTTCTGTTCAAATGAAGAGAAATCTAGCCCAAGTCTGCTCAAAAGCTTGTCTCTCTATGAGAGAAAGCTGCTTCATTCAATATTCAGTGCAAATCTTGCCAAACTGAAAGATGCTGATGCCTTATGAAATACAATGTTTTTGCAATGCTGTAAGACAGTTTTTAATGTGTTAGAAGTTATATGCACAAAAACTTATGTTAGGACTTCAATGCTCAAGATTGTCAGTTTACAGGTTTCTGAGACCAGTAATGTTGAAATAGTGCTTCTGTTCAAATGAAGTGAAATCTAGCCCAAATCTGCTCAAAAGCTTGTCTCTCTATGAGAAAAAGCTGCTTTATTCAATATTCAGTGCAAATCTGGCCAAACTGAAAGATACTTGTCTTATGAAATAAAATGATTTCTGCAATGCGGTGAGACAGTTTTTAATGTGTTAGAAGTTATATGCACAAAAACTTATGTTAGGCCTTCAATACTCAAGATTGTCAGTTTACAGGTTTCTGAGACCAGTAATGTTGAAATAGTGTTTCTGTTCAAATGAAGAGAAATCTAGCCCAAATCTGCTCAAAAGCTTGTCTCTCTATGAGAGATAGCTGCTTCATTCAATATTCAGTGCAAATCTTGCCAAACTGAAAGATGCTGATGCCTTATGAAATACAATGTTTTTGCAATGCTGTAAGACAGTCTTTAATGTGTTAGAAGTTATATGCACAAAAACTTATGTTAGGACTTCAATGCTCAAGATTGTCAGTTTACTGGTTTCTGAGACCAGTAATGTTGAAATAGTGCTTCTGTTCAAATGAAGTGAAATCTAGCCCAAATCTGCTCAAAAGCTTGTCTCTCTATGAGAGAAAGCTGCTTTATTCAATATTCAGTGCAAATCTTGCCAAACTGAAAGATGCTTATATCTTATGAAATAAAATGATTTCTACAATGCAGTGAGACAGTTTTTAATGTGTTAGAAGTTATATGCACAAAAACATACGTTAGGACTTCAATGCTCAAGATTGTCAGTTTACAGGTTTCTGAGACCAGTAATGTTGAAATAGTGCTTCTGTTCAAATGAAGTGAAATCTAGCCCAAATCTGCTCAAAAGCTTGTCTCTCTATGAGAGAAAGCTGCTTCATTCAATAGTCAGTGCAAATCTTGCCAAACTGAAAGATGCTTATGCCTTATGAAATACAATGTTTTTGCAATGCTGTAAGACAGTTTTTAATGTGTTAGAAGTTATATGCACAAAACCTTATGTTAGGACTTCAATGCTCAAGATTGTCAGATTACAGGTTTCTGAGACCAGTAATGTTGAAATAGTGCTTCTGTTCAAATGAAGTGAAATCCAGCCCAACTCTGCTCAAAAGCTTGGCTCTCTTTGAGAGAAAGCTGATTCATTCAATATTCAGTGCAAATCTTGCCAAACTGAAAGATGCTTATGCCTTATGAAATACAATGTTTTTGCAATGCTGTAAGACAGTTTTTAATGTGTTAGAAGTTATATGCACAAAAACTTATGTTAGGCCTTCAATGCTCAAGATTGTCAGTTTACAGGTTTCTGAGACCAGTAATGTTGAAATAGTGCTTCTGTTCAAATGAAGTGAAATCTAGCCCAAATCTGCTCAAAAGCTTGTCTCTCTATGAGAGAAAGCTGCTTCATTCAATAGTCAGTGCAAATCTTGCCAAACTGAAAGATGCTTATGCCTTATGAAATACAATGTTTTTGCAATGCTGTAAGACAGTTTTTAATGTGTTAGAAGTTATATGCACAAAACCTTATGTTAGGACTTCAATGCTCAAGATTGTCAGATTACAGGTTTCTGAGACCAGTAATGTTGAAATAGTGCTTCTGTTCAAATGAAGTGAAATCCAGCCCAACTCTGCTCAAAAGCTTGGCTCTCTTTGAGAGAAAGCTGATTCATTCAATATTCAGTGCAAATCTTGCCAAACTGAAAAATGCTTATGCCTTATGAAATACAATGTTTTTGCAATGCTGTAAGAACGTTTTTAATGTGTTAGAAGTTATATGCACAAAAACTTATGTTAGGCCTTCAATGCTCAAGATTGTCAGTTTACAGGTTTCTGAGACCAGTAATGTTGAAATAGTGCTTCTGTTCAAATGAAGTGAAATCCAGCCCAAATCTGCTCAAAAGCTTGTCTCTCTTTGAGAGAAAGCTGATTCATTCAATATTCAGTGCAAATCTTGCCAAACTGAAAATGCTTGTGTCTTATGAAATAAAATGATTTCTGCAATGCGGTGAGACAGTTTTTAATGTGTTAGAAGTTATATGCACAAAAACTTATGTTAGGCCTTCAATACTCAAGATTGTCAGTTTAAAGGTTTCTGAGACCAGTAATGTTGAAATAGTGCTTCTGTTCAAATGAAGTGAAATCTAGCCCAAATCTGCTCAAAAGCTTGTCTCTCTATGAGAGAAAGCAGCTTCATTCAATAGTGCAAATCTTGCCAAACTGAAAGATGCTTATGCCTTATGAAATACAATGTTTTTGCAATGCTGTAAGACAGTTTTTAATGTGTTAGAAGTTATATGCACAATAACTTATGTTAGGCCTTCAATGCTCAAGATTGTCAGTTTACAGGTTTCTGAGACCAGTAATGTTGAAATAGTGCTTCTGTTCAAATGAAGTGAAATCTAACCCAAATCTGCTCAAAAGCTTGTCTCTCTATGAGAGAAAGCTGCTTCATTCAATAGTCAGTGCAAATCTTGCCAAACTGAAAGATGCTTATGCCTTATGAAATACAATGTTTTTGCAATGCTGTAAGACAGTTTTTAATGTGTTAGAAGTTATATGCACCAAACCTTATGTTAGGACTTCAATGCTAAAGATTGTCAGTTTACAGGTTTCTGAGACCAGTAATGTTGAAATAGTGCTTCTGTTCAAATGAAGTGAAATCTAGCCCAAATCTGCTCAAAAGCTTGTCTCTCTATGAGAGAAAGCTGCTTCATTCAATATTCAGTGCAAATCTTGCCAAACTGAAAGATGCTTATGTCTTATGAAATAAAATGATTTCTGCAATGCGGTGAGACAGTTTTTAATGTGTTAGAAGTTATATGCACAAAAACTTATGTTAGGCCTTCAATACTCAAGATTGTCAGTTTACAGGTTTCTGAGACCAGTAATGTTGAAATAGTGCTTCTGTTCAAATGAAGTGAAATCTAGCCCAAATCTGCTCAAAAGCTTGTCTCTCAATGAGAGAAAGCTGCTTCATTCAATATTCAGTGCAAATCTTGCCAAACTGAAAGATGCTTATGCCTTATGAATTACAATGTTTTTGCAATGCTGTAAGACAGTTTTTAATGTGTTAGAAGTTATATGCACAAAAACTTATGTTAGGACTTCAATGCTCAAGATTGTCAGTTTACAGGTTTCTGAGACCAGTAATGTTGAAATAGTGTTTCTGTTCAAATGAAGTGAAATCTAGCCCAAATCTGATCAACAGCTTTTCTCTCTATGAGAGAAAGCAGCTTCATTCAATATTCAGTGCAAATCTTGCCAAACTGAAAGACGCTTATGTCTTATGAAATAAAATGATTTCTGCAATGCGGTGAGACAGTTTTTAATGTGTTAGAAGTTATATGCACAAAAACTTATGTTAGGCCTTCAATACTCAAGATTGTCAGTTTACAGGTTTCTGAGACCAGTAATGTTGAAATAGTGCTTCTGTTCAAATGAAGTGAAATCTAACCCAAATCTGCTCAAAAGCTTGTCTCTCTATGAGAGAAAGCTGCTTCATTCAATAGTCAGTGCAAATCTTGCCAAACTGAAAGATGATTATGCCTTATGAAATACAATGTTTTTGCAATGCTGTAAGACAGTTTTTAATGTGTTAGAAGTTATATGCACCAAACCTTATGTTAGGACTTCAATGCTAAAGATTGTCAGTTTACAGGTTTCTGAGACCAGTAATGTTGAAATAGTGCTTCTGTTCAAATGAAGTGAAATCTAGCCCAAATCTGCTCAAAAGCTTGTCTCTCTATGAGAGAAAGCTGCTTCATTCAATATTCAGTGCAAATCTTGCCAAACTGAAAGATGCTTATGTCTTATGAAATAAAATGATTTCTGCAATGCGGTGAGACAGTTTTTAATGTGTTAGAAGTTATATGCACAAAAACTTATGTTAGGCCTTCAATACTCAAGATTGTCAGTTTACAGGTTTCTGAGACCAGTAATGTTGAAATAGTGCTTCTGTTCAAATGAAGTGAAATCTAGCCCAAATCTGCTCAAAAGCTTGTCTCTCAATGAGAGAAAGCTGCTTCATTCAATATTCAGTGCAAATCTTGCCAAACTGAAAGATGCTTATGCCTTATGAATTACAATGTTTTTGCAATGCTGTAAGACAGTTTTTAATGTGTTAGAAGTTATATGCACAAAAACTTATGTTAGGACTTCAATGCTCAAGATTGTCAGTTTACAGGTTTCTGAGACCAGTAATGTTGAAATAGTGTTTCTGTTCAAATGAAGTGAAATCTAGCCCAAATCTGATCAACAGCTTTTCTCTCTATGAGAGAAAGCAGCTTCATTCAATATTCAGTGCAAATCTTGCCAAACTGAAAGACGCTTATGTCTTATGAAATAAAATGATTTCTGCAATGCGGTGAGACAGTTTTTAATGTGTTAGAAGTTATATGCACAAAAACTTATGTTAGGCCTTCAATACTCAAGATTGTCAGTTTACAGGTTTCTGAGACCAGTAATGTTGAAATAGTGCTTCTGTTCAAATGAAGTGAAATCTAGCCCAAATCTGCTCAAAAGCTTGTCTCTCAATGAGAGAAAGCTGCTTCATTCAATATTCAGTGCAAATCTTGCCAAACTGAAAGATGCTTATGCCTTATGAATTACAATGTTTTTGCAATGCTGTAAGACAGTTTTTAATGTGTTAGAAGTTATATGCACAAAAACTTATGTTAGGACTTCAATGCTCAAGATTGTCAGTTTACAGGTTTCTGAGACCAGTAATGTTGAAATAGTGCTTCTGTTCAAAGGAAGTGAAATCTAGCCCAAATCTGCTCAAAAGCTTGTCTCTCTATGAGAGAAAGCAGCTTCATTCAATATTCAGTGCAAATCTTGCCAAACTGAAAGATGCTTATGCCTTATGAATTACAATGTTTTTGCAAAGCTGTAAGACAGTTTTTAATGTGTTAGAAGTTATATGCACAAAAACTTATGTTAGGACTTCAATGCTCAAGATTGTCAGTTTACAGGTTTCTGAGACCAGTAATGTTGAAATAGTGCTTCTGTTCAAAGGAAGTGAAATCTAGCCCAAATCTGCTCAAAAGCTTGTCTCTCTATGAGAGAAAGCAGCTTCATTCAATATTCAGTGCAAATCTTGCCAAACTGAAAGATGCTTATGCCTTATGAAATACAATGTTTTTGCAATGCTGTAAGACAGTTTTTAATGTGTTAGAAGTTATATGCACAAAAACTTATGTTAGGCCTTCAATGCTCAAGATTGTCAGTTTACAGGTTTCTGAGACCAGTAATGTTGAAATAGTGCTTCTGTTCAAATGAAGTGAAATCTAGCCCAAATCTGCTCAAAAGCTTGTCTCTCTATGAGAGAAAGCTGCTTCATTACAATATTCAGTGCAAATCTTGCCAAACTGAAAGATGCTTATGCCTTATGGAAAACAATGTTTTTGCAATGCTGTAAGACAGTTTTTAATTTTTTAGAAGTTATATGCACAAAAACTTATGTTATAGCTTCAATGCTCAAGATTGTCAGTTTACAGGTTTCTGAGACCAGTAATGTTGAAATAGTGCTTCTGTTCAAATGACGTGAAATCTAACCCAAATCTGCTCAAAAGCTTGTCTCTCTATGAGAGAAAGCTGCTTCATTCAATAGTCAGTGCAAATCTTGCCAAACTGAAAGATGATTATGCCTTATGAAATACAATGTTTTTGCAATGCGGTAAGACAGTTTTTAATGTGTTAGAAGTTATATGCACAAAACCTTATGTTAGGACTTCAATGCTAAAGATTGTCAGTTTACAGGTTTCTGAGACCAGTAATGTTGAAATAGTGCTTCTGTTCAAATGAAGTGAAATCTAGCCCAAATCTGCTCAAAAGCTTGTCTCTCTTTGAGAGAAAGCTGCTTCATTCAATAGGCAGTGCAAATCTTGCCAAACTGAAAGATGCATTATAAAATACAATGTTTTTGCAATGCTGTAAGACAGTTTTTAATGTGTTAGAAGTTATATGCACAAAAACATACGTTAGGACTTCAATGCTCAAGATTGTCAGTTTACAGGTTTCTGAGACCAGTAATGTTGAAATAGTGTTTCTGTTCAAATGAAGAGAAATCTAGACCAAATCTGCTCAAAAGCTTGTCTCTCTATGAGAGAAAGCTGCTTCATTACAATATTCAGTGCAAATCTTGCCAAACTGAAAGATGCTTATGCCTTATGGAATACAATGTTTTTGCAATGCTGTAAGACAGTTTTTAATGTTTTAGAAGTTATATGCACAAAAACTTATGTTATAGCTTCAATGCTCAAGATTGTCAGTTTACAGGTTTCTGAGACCAGTAATGTTGAAATAGTGCTTCTGTTCAAATGGAGTGAAATCTAACCCAAATCTGCTCAAAAGCTTGTCTCTCTATGAGAGAAAGCTGCTTCATTCAATAGTCAGTGCAAATCTTGCCAAACTGAAAGATGCTTATGCCTTATGAAATACAATGTTTTTGCAATGCTGTAAGACAGTTTTTAATGTGTTAGAAGTTATATGCACAAAAACTTATGTTAGGCCTTCAATGCTCAAGATTGTCAGTTTACAGGTTTCTGAGACCAGTAATGTTGAAATAGTGCTTCTGTTCAAATGAAGTGAAATCTAGCCCAAATCTGCTCAAAAGCTTGTCTCTCTATGAGAGAAAGCTGCTTCATTCAATAGTCAGTGCAAATCTTGCCAAACTGAAAGATGCTTATGCCTTATGAAATACAATGTTTTTGCAATGCTGTAAGACAGTTTTTAATGTGTTAGAAGTTATATGCACAAAACCTTATGTTAGGACTTCAATGCTCAAGATTGTCAGATTACAGGTTTCTGAGACCAGTAATGTTGAAATAGTGCTTCTGTTCAAATGAAGTGAAATCCAGCCCAACTCTGCTCAAAAGCTTGGCTCTCTTTGAGAGAAAGCTGATTCATTCAATATTCAGTGCAAATCTTGCCAAACTGAAAAATGCTTATGCCTTATGAAATACAATGTTTTTGCAATGCTGTAAGAACGTTTTTAATGTGTTAGAAGTTATATGCACAAAAACTTATGTTAGGCCTTCAATGCTCAAGATTGTCAGTTTACAGGTTTCTGAGACCAGTAATGTTGAAATAGTGCTTCTGTTCAAATGAAGTGAAATCTAGCCCAATCTGCTCAAAAGCTTGTCTCTCTATGAGAGAAAGCTGCTTCCTTCAATATTCAGTGCAAATCTTGCCAAACTTAAAGATGCTTATGTCTTATGAAATAAAATGATTTCTGCAATGCGGTGAGACAGTTTTTAATGTTTTAGAAGTTATATGCACAAAAACTTATGTTAGGCCTTCAATGCTCAAGATTGTCAGTTTACAGGTTTCTGAGACCAGTAATGTTGAAATAGTGCTTCTGTTCAAATGAAGTGAAATCTAACCCAAATCTGCTCAAAAGCTTGTCTCTCTATGAGAGAAAGCTGCTTCATTCAATAGTCAGTGCAAATCTTGCCAAACTGAAAGATGCTTATGCCTTATGAAATACAATGTTTTTGCAATGCTGTAAGACAGTTTTTAATGTGTTAGAAGTTATATGCACCAAACCTTATGTTAGGACTTCAATGCTAAAGATTGTCAGTTTACAGGTTTCTGAGACCAGTAATGTTGAAATAGTGCTTCTGTTCAAATGAAGTGAAATCTAGCCCAAATCTGCTCAAAAGCTTGTCTCTCTATGAGAGAAAGCTGCTTCATTCAATATTCAGTGCAAATCTTGCCAAACTGAAAGATGCTTATGTCTTATGAAATAAAATGATTTCTGCAATGCGGTGAGACAGTTTTTAATGTGTTAGAAGTTATATGCACAAAAACTTATGTTAGGCCTTCAATACTCAAGATTGTCAGTTTACAGGTTTCTGAGACCAGTAATGTTGAAATAGTGCTTCTGTTCAAATGAAGTGAAATCTAGCCCAAATCTGCTCAAAAGCTTGTCTCTCAATGAGAGAAAGCTGCTTCATTCAATATTCAGTGCAAATCTTGCCAAACTGAAAGATGCTTATGCCTTATGAATTACAATGTTTTTGCAATGCTGTAAGACAGTTTTTAATGTGTTAGAAGTTATATGCACAAAAACTTATGTTAGGACTTCAATGCTCAAGATTGTCAGTTTACAGGTTTCTGAGACCAGTAATGTTGAAATAGTGTTTCTGTTCAAATGAAGTGAAATCTAGCCCAAATCTGATCAACAGCTTTTCTCTCTATGAGAGAAAGCAGCTTCATTCAATATTCAGTGCAAATCTTGCCAAACTGAAAGACGCTTATGTCTTATGAAATAAAATGATTTCTGCAATGCGGTGAGACAGTTTTTAATGTGTTAGAAGTTATATGCACAAAAACTTATGTTAGGCCTTCAATACTCAAGATTGTCAGTTTACAGGTTTCTGAGACCAGTAATGTTGAAATAGTGCTTCTGTTCAAATGAAGTGAAATCTAGCCCAAATCTGCTCAAAAGCTTGTCTCTCAATGAGAGAAAGCTGCTTCATTCAATATTCAGTGCAAATCTTGCCAAACTGAAAGATGCTTATGCCTTATGAATTACAATGTTTTTGCAATGCTGTAAGACAGTTTTTAATGTGTTAGAAGTTATATGCACAAAAACTTATGTTAGGACTTCAATGCTCAAGATTGTCAGTTTACAGGTTTCTGAGACCAGTAATGTTGAAATAGTGCTTCTGTTCAAAGGAAGTGAAATCTAGCCCAAATCTGCTCAAAAGCTTGTCTCTCTATGAGAGAAAGCAGCTTCATTCAATATTCAGTGCAAATCTTGCCAAACTGAAAGATGCTTATGCCTTATGAATTACAATGTTTTTGCAATGCTGTAAGACAGTTTTTAATGTGTTAGAAGTTATATGCACAAAAACTTATGTTAGGACTTCAATGCTCAAGATTGTCAGTTTACAGGTTTCTGAGACCAGTAATGTTGAAATAGTGCTTCTGTTCAAAGGAAGTGAAATCTAGCCCAAATCTGCTCAAAAGCTTGTCTCTCTATGAGAGAAAGCAGCTTCATTCAATATTCAGTGCAAATCTTGCCAAACTGAAAGATGCTTATGCCTTATGAAATACAATGTTTTTGCAATGCTGTAAGACAGTTTTTAATGTGTTAGAAGTTATATGCACAAAAACTTATGTTAGGCCTTCAATGCTCAAGATTGTCAGTTTACAGGTTTCTGAGACCAGTAATGTTGAAATAGTGCTTCTGTTCAAATGAAGTGAAATCTAGCCCAAATCTGCTCAAAAGCTTGTCTCTCTATGAGAGAAAGCTGCTTCATTACAATATTCAGTGCAAATCTTGCCAAACTGAAAGATGCTTATGCCTTATGGAATACAATGTTTTTGCAATGCTGTAAGACAGTTTTTAATGTTTTAGAAGTTATATGCACAAAAACTTATGTTATAGCTTCAATGCTCAAGATTGTCAGTTTACAGGTTTCTGAGACCAGTAATGTTGAAATAGTGCTTCTGTTCAAATGACGTGAAATCTAACCCAAATCTGCTCAAAAGCTTGTCTCTCTATGAGAGAAAGCTGCTTCATTCAATAGTCAGTGCAAATCTTGCCAAACTGAAAGATGATTATGCCTTATGAAATACAATGTTTTTGCAATGCGGTAAGACAGTTTTTAATGTGTTAGAAGTTATATGCACAAAACCTTATGTTAGGACTTCAATGCTAAAGATTGTCAGTTTACAGGTTTCTGAGACCAGTAATGTTGAAATAGTGCTTCTGTTCAAATGAAGTGAAATCTAGCCCAAATCTGCTCAAAAGCTTGTCTCTCTTTGAGAGAAAGCTGCTTCATTCAATAGGCAGTGCAAATCTTGCCAAACTGAAAGATGCATTATAAAATACAATGTTTTTGCAATGCTGTAAGACAGTTTTTAATGTGTTAGAAGTTATATGCACAAAAACATACGTTAGGACTTCAATGCTCAAGATTGTCAGTTTACAGGTTTCTGAGACCAGTAATGTTGAAATAGTGTTTCTGTTCAAATGAAGAGAAATCTAGACCAAATCTGCTCAAAAGCTTGTCTCTCTATGAGAGAAAGCTGCTTCATTCAATAGTCAGTGCAAATCTTGCCAAACTGAAAGATGCTTATGCCTTATGGAATACAATGTTTTTGCAATGCTGTAAGACAGTTTTTAATGTTTTAGAAGTTATATGCACAAAAACTTATGTTATAGCTTCAATGCTCAAGATTGTCAGTTTACAGGTTTCTGAGACCAGTAATGTTGAAATAGTGCTTCTGTTCAAATGAAGTGAAATCTAACCCAAATCTGCTCAAAAGCTTGTCTCTCTATGAGAGAAAGCTGCTTCATTCAATAGTCAGTGCAAATCTTGCCAAACTGAAAGATGCTTATGCCTTATGAAATACAATGTTTTTGCAATGCTGTAAGACAGTTTTTAATGTGTTAGAAGTTATATGCACAAAAACTTATGTTAGGCCTTCAATGCTCAAGATTGTCAGTTTACAGGTTTCTGAGACCAGTAATGTTGAAATAGTGCTTCTGTTCAAATGAAGTGAAATCTAGCCCAAATCTGCTCAAAAGCTTGTCTCTCTATGAGAGAAAGCTGCTTCATTCAATAGTCAGTGCAAATCTTGCCAAACTGAAAGATGCTTATGCCTTATGAAATACAATGTTTTTGCAATGCTGTAAGACAGTTTTTAATGTGTTAGAAGTTATATGCACAAAACCTTATGTTAGGACTTCAATGCTCAAGATTGTCAGATTACAGGTTTCTGAGACCAGTAATGTTGAAATAGTGCTTCTGTTCAAATGAAGTGAAATCCAGCCCAACTCTGCTCAAAAGCTTGGCTCTCTTTGAGAGAAAGCTGATTCATTCAATATTCAGTGCAAATCTTGCCAAACTGAAAAATGCTTATGCCTTATGAAATACAATGTTTTTGCAATGCTGTAAGAACGTTTTTAATGTGTTAGAAGTTATATGCACAAAAACTTATGTTAGGCCTTCAATGCTCAAGATTGTCAGTTTACAGGTTTCTGAGACCAGTAATGTTGAAATAGTGCTTCTGTTCAAATGAAGTGAAATCTAGCCCAATCTGCTCAAAAGCTTGTCTCTCTATGAGAGAAAGCTGCTTCCTTCAATATTCAGTGCAAATCTTGCCAAACTGAAAGATGCTTATGTCTTATGAAATAAAATGATTTCTGCAATGCGGTGAGACAGTTTTTAATGTTTTAGAAGTTATATGCACAAAAACTTATGTTAGGCCTTCAATGCTCAAGATTGTCAGTTTACAGGTTTCTGAGACCAGTAATGTTGAAATAGTGCTTCTGTTCAAATGAAGTGAAATCTAACCCAAATCTGCTCAAAAGCTTGTCTCTCTATGAGAGAAAGCTGCTTCATTCAATAGTCAGTGCAAATCTTGCCAAACTGAAAGATGCTTATGCCTTATGAAATACAATGTTTTTGCAATGCTGTAAGACAGTTTTTAATGTGTTAGAAGTTATATGCACCAAACCTTATGTTAGGACTTCAATGCTAAAGATTGTCAGTTTACAGGTTTCTGAGACCAGTAATGTTGAAATAGTGCTTCTGTTCAAATGAAGTGAAATTTAGCCCAAATCTGCTCAAAAGCTTGTCTCTCTATGAGAGAAAGCTGCTTCATTCAATATTCAGTGCAAATCTTGCCAAACTGAAAGATGCTTATGTCTTATGAAATAAAATGATTTCTGCAATGCGGTGAGACAGTTTTTAATGTGTTAGAAGTTATATGCACAAAAACTTATGTTAGGCCTTCAATACTCAAGATTGTCAGTTTACAGGTTTCTGAGACCAGTAATGTTGAAATAGTGCTTCTGTTCAAATGAAGTGAAATCTAGCCCAAATCTGCTCAAAAGCTTGTCTCTCAATGAGAGAAAGCTGCTTCATTCAATATTCAGTGCAAATCTTGCCAAACTGAAAGATGCTTATGCCTTATGAATTACAATGTTTTTGCAATGCTGTAAGACAGTTTTTAATGTGTTAGAAGTTATATGCACAAAAACTTATGTTAGGACTTCAATGCTCAAGATTGTCAGTTTACAGGTTTCTGAGACCAGTAATGTTGAAATAGTGTTTCTGTTCAAATGAAGTGAAATCTAGCCCAAATCTGATCAACAGCTTTTCTCTCTATGAGAGAAAGCTGCTTCATTCAATATTCAGTGCAAATCTTGCCAAACTGAAAGACGCTTATGTCTTATGAAATAAAATGATTTCTGCAATGCGGTGAGACAGTTTTTAATGTGTTAGAAGTTATATGCACAAAAACTTATGTTAGGCCTTCAATACTCAAGATTGTCAGTTTACAGGTTTCTGAGACCAGTAATGTTGAAATAGTGCTTCTGTTCAAATGAAGTGAAATCTAGCCCAAATCTGCTCAAAAGCTTGTCTCTCAATGAGAGAAAGCTGCTTCATTCAATATTCAGTGCAAATCTTGCCAAACTGAAAGATGCTTATGCCTTATGAATTACAATGTTTTTGCAATGCTGTAAGACAGTTTCTAATGTGTTAGAAGTTATATGCACAAAAACTTATGTTAGGACTTCAATGCTCAAGATTGTCAGTTTACAGGTTTCTGAGACCAGTAATGTTGAAATAGTGCTTCTGTTCAAAGGAAGTGAAATCTAGCCCAAATCTGCTCAAAAGCTTGTCTCTCTATGAGAGAAAGCAGCTTCATTCAATATTCAGTGCAAATCTTGCCAAACTGAAAGATGCTTATGCCTTATGAATTACAATGTTTTTGCAATGCTGTAAGACAGTTTTTAATGTGTTAGAAGTTATATGCACAAAAACTTATGTTAGGACTTCAATGCTCAAGATTGTCAGTTTACAGGTTTCTGAGACCAGTAATGTTGAAATAGTGCTTCTGTTCAAAGGAAGTGAAATCTAGCCCAAATCTGCTCAAAAGCTTGTCTCTCTATGAGAGAAAGCTGCTTCATTCAATATTCAGTGCAAATCTTGCCAAACTGAAAGATGCTTATGCCTTATGAATTACAATGTTTTTGCAATGCTGTAAGACAGTTTCTAATGTGTTAGAAGTTATATGCACAAAAACTTATGTTAGGACTTCAATGCTCAAGATTGTCAGTTTACAGGTTTCTGAGACCAGTAATGTTGAAATAGTGCTTCTGTTCAAAGGAAGTGAAATCTAGCCCAAATCTGCTCAAAAGCTTGTCTCTCTATGAGAGAAAGCAGCTTCATTCAATATTCAGTGCAAATCTTGCCAAACTGAAAGATGCTTATGCCTTATGAATTACAATGTTTTTGCAATGCTGTAAGACAGTTTTTAATGTGTTAGAAGTTATATGCACAAAAACTTATGTTAGGACTTCAATGCTCAAGATTGTCAGTTTACAGGTTTCTGAGACCAGTAATGTTGAAATAGTGCTTCTGTTCAAAGGAAGTGAAATCTAGCCCAAATCTGCTCAAAAGCTTGTCTCTCTATGAGAGAAAGCAGCTTCATTCAATATTCAGTGCAAATCTTGCCAAACTGAAAGATGCTTATGCCTTATGAAATGCAATGTTTTTGCAATGCTGTAAGACAGTTTTTAATGTGTTAGAAGTTATATGCACAAAAACTTATGTTAGGCCTTCAATGCTCAAGATTGTCAGTTTACAGGTTTCTGAGACCAGTAATGTTGAAATAGTGCTTCTGTTCAAATGAAGTGAAATCTAGCCCAAATCTGCTCAAAAGCTTGTCTCTCTATGAGAGAAAGCTGCTTCCTTCAATATTCAGTGCAAATCTTGCCAAACTGAAAGATGCTTATGTCTTACGAAATAAAATGATTTCTGCAATGCGGTGAGACAGTTTTTAATGTGTTAGAAGTTATATGCACAAAAACTTAAGTTAGGCCTTCAATACTCAAGATTGTCAGTTTACAGGTTTCTGAGACCAGTAATGTTGAAATAGTGTTTCTGTTCAAATGAAGAGAAATCTAGCCCAAATCTGCTCAAAAGCTTGTCTCTCTATGAGAGAAAGCTGCTTCATTACAATATTCAGTGCAAATCTTGCCAAACTGAAAGATGCTTATGCCTTATGGAATACAATGTTTTTGCAATGCTGTAAGACAGTTTTTAATGTTTTAGAAGTTATATGCACAAAAACTTATGTTATAGCTTCAATGCTCAAGATTGTCAGTTTACAGGTTTCTGAGACCAGTAATGTTGAAATAGTGCTTCTGTTCAAATGAAGTGAAATCTAACCCAAATCTGCTCAAAAGCTTGTCTCTCTATGAGAGAAAGCTGCTTCATTCAATAGTCAGTGCAAATCTTGCCAAACTGAAAGATGATTATGCCTTATGAAATACAATGTTTTTGCAATGCGGTAAGACAGTTTTTAATGTGTTAGAAGTTATATGCACAAAACCTTATGTTAGGACTTCAATGCTAAAGATTGTCAGTTTACAGGTTTCTGAGACCAGTAATGTTGAAATAGTGCTTCTGTTCAAATGAAGTGAAATCTAGCCCAAATCTGCTCAAAAGCTTGTCTCTCTATGAGAGAAAGCTGCTTCATTCAATATTCAGTGCAAATCTTGCCAAACTGAAAGATGCTTATGTCTTATGAAATAAAATGATTTCTGCAATGCGGTGAGACAGTTTTTAATGTGTTAGAAGTTATATGCACAAAAACGCCTCAAGGTTACGTATGTAACCCTAGTTCCTTGAAGGAACGAGACGCTGCGTCTAGCGCTTTGGGGAACGTCCCTGACGAGACCGACTCTGAATATCGTGTGCAATCCGTCCATCGGAAAGGCGTGACGTCACGGGCGGGGTGACGTAGCGACCAGGAAGCTATAAAAGCACGTGCCGTGGAGCTGGCCTCAGCTTCGAGTAGGGAAGCAAGCGCCGGCAGGGGTGCCGGGAGTATGGCTTTGCGACGCAGCGTCTCGTTCCTTCAAGGAACTAGGGTTACATACGTAACCTTGAGGCGTTCCTTTTCAGGAACTCGAGCTGCGTCTAGCGCTTTGGGGAACGATGTGCCAACGCTGCCAGACTTCCAAATCCCTGCCTAGTGTGTATCCGAAGAGCACAGCTAAGACGAGAGAACAGAAGAGCCCGGCGTGGCTCGCATGTCAAGATTGTAAAATCGGACAAATGTGGAGGGCGTGGACCACCCCGCAGCATTGCAGATGTCCAAGAGGGACACACCTGCTTAGAAGGCCTTGGAGGCCGCCATACCCCGAGTAGAGTGAGCCTTGGCCCCCAAAGGAGGGGGAAGACCAGAGGACTCATAGGAGACGTTGATAGCCTTGACTATCCAACGACTAAGGGTCTGCTTGGTGGCAGGAGAACCCTTGTTAGAAGGACCATAGCAAACAAGCAGTTGGTCGGATTTTCTCCACAGGGCAGCTCTGTGGACGTATGCGTCCAGTGCTCGCACTGGACACATACAGTTTAGCTTCTCTTGGTCTGGCTCCCGAAAGGGAGGAGGACAGAAGGCCTGCAGTATGACAGGTTGTGGTGTGACAAAAGGTATCACGTTGGACGCAGCTGCCATCAGCCCTAACAATCTCTGGAATTGTTTGACAGTGAGTGACTGGCCTTCTTTGACTCTCTCGACTGACGTGAGGATCGACTCGATCCAAGCAGGAGACAAGCGTGCCTGCATCGTGGTCGAATTCCACACTACGCCTAGATAGGTGGTTCTCTGAACTGGAGAAAGTACACTTTTCTTGGCGTTTAGTCTCAAACCCAGCTCCCCCATGTGTGCGAGAACGACATCTCGATGTCGAACCGCCATCTGCTCTGATTGAGCTAGGATCAACCAATCGTCTATATAATTTAGAATGCGGATGCCCTTCATACGGAGGGATACCAGAGCCGCATCTACACATTTCGTGAACGTGCGGGGTGAGAGTGCGAGGCCAAAGGGAAGTACTCGATATTGATAAGCTTTGCCCCCGAAAGCGAACCTCAGAAACCTCCTGTGTTGTGGAAGGATGGATATGTGGAAGTATGCGTCTTTGAGATCTATTGTGACAAACCAGTCCTCGGATCTGATTTGAGCTACCACCTGATTGACAGTGAGCATTTTGAACTTCAGTGGCATAACTGAGCGGTTCAGGAGACGTAAGTCTAAGATCGGACGCAACCCCCCATCCTTCTTTGGAACTATGAAATACCGGCTGTAGAATCCGGATTCCCTGTCTAGAGGAGGGACCACCTCGATGGCCTCCTTCCTTAATAGGGTATTCACTTCTTGTTCCATAACCAGAGCCTGCCGGGGGCCGACCACAGTCGGTGTAACCCCGTTGAACTTCGGTGGTGGATGACCGAACTGAATGCAATAGCCTCTTTCTATTGTACGCAGGACCCACTGAGATACATTTGGCAGTAGCTTCCATGCTGCTAAATAATCTACTAAGGGAATCAGTCTCTCGAGACTGACCTCTGGTGTAAGAGGCCCCCGAAGGGGCGGCGAGCATCCCAGCTCCGCTGCGCTCACGGGCAAAAATAACTGGGAGTAGCGCTCGCTGGAGGCCGCTGCGCCCTGAAACTCTGGCAGGGTTGGCAGGCCGACCTCCTGAGGGCACTGAGGTGAGGCGGGCACCGTATAATGAGGTGGACCGCGCTCTACCCCAGCAGGGGCTGCCCTCTGGATCCTGGCGTCAGGATCTTTTCGTCGAGGACTTCCGGGCTTCAATGACAGATCTTAAATCGGCTTTCGCCCTAGAAGCCCCCGACTCAGAGCGTCGCTGGGGCCCTCGGTCCCGACGTGGGGGAGCATGAGCAGCGACACTCTGTTTTTGTACTTCCCGGTATGAGGAGCCGGTATGTGGCGTGGTCATCTCCCGCCCAAATGCACCACGAGAGCGACGAGGGAGGATACTCTGGAACGCCGCCGCCTGTTTGCGTGCCTCCTGGAACCTGTCGACGACAGTGTTGACTGTGTCGCCAAACAGGCCCGAGGCTTGAAGCGGGGCGTCCAGGAGGCAGACCCTGTCTCTTTCTTTTATCTCTGACAGGGTCAGCCACAAATGTCTCTCCGCGGCCACTAAGGCTGCCATAGACCGCCCAATTGCGCGAGCGGTCTCTTTAGTGGCGCGGAGGGAGAGATCAGCGGTCTTTCTGAGTTCTTCTATATCTCCAGACTTAATCCCCTCCCCCTCATCGACATCTCTCAGCAGGTCAGCCTGATAAGCTTGAAGGACTGCCATAGTGTGAAGGCAAGCCCCAGCCTGACCTGCTGCCACATAACCTTTGCCCACTAGCGATGATGTAACTCGAAGAGGCTTAGTGGGCAATGTCGGAGCCTTAAGAGACGATGCCGAACCGGGCGACAGATAGCCCGCGAGCGTCTGTTCGACCCGTGGCATCGCTCTATAACCCCGCTCTCCCAGCCCCATCACGTTGCCATAATATAGTGAATCGGGGCCGAAGAGACGGGTTGAATAAGGGTGGTTCCAACATCTCGACAACTCATCGTGGAGATCGGGAAAATATGGAAGGCTCCGACGTGGAGGTGGTTGCCTCGGCCGCAGAAAGCGTTCGTCTAGTTTGCTTCTCTGCGGCTCGGTTTGTTTTTCAGCAGGCCATTCGATTTTTAATTTATCTACTGCTCGCGTAACCACCTCCAACAGCTCCTCATACTGGGGCGACAGGGGTGGCGAATCCCCAGCAACCGACTCCACATCGACCTCCTCGGAGGAAGAGAGGTGAAGAGTTGATCCCTCACCCTGGGGGGAAGAAACCGACGAGCGTGCTTCCGAACCCAGGGTTTGGGCGCCGGATCTGGCAGATAAAGAAGGAGATAAGGACTGGCCCGTCTCCATTCCCTCTGACAGATCCACCTGCGATCCCCACGAGTGCAGCAGCCGCTCTGCCTCGGCAGAAGCGGGGCCAGCACCGCGAGGAACGCTGGTGAAGGCTCCCTCCTCGAAGAGAGCCCTCCGGGATCGAAGCGTCCGCATTGGCAATCGCTCGCAATGCGGACAGTCGGCCCCCTCGAGAGCCGACTCAGCGTGCTTCGATCCCAGGCAAGCCACGCACAGACTGTGTGTATCCCCGCTCGTAATGTAGCGAGGACAGGGAGGAACACACAATCTATAACGTGGCTTGGAATAGCCCTTCATATGTTTGGTCTTTTGCTTTAGTTTTGGCATATTGAGCTGTTTTAGCGATCTTTTAATGGCTAAGGGACAGACAACAATAAATAGGACCAACGGGACAGACTTTTGACATGCACACACAGAGCGCTTGCTGACAGACGCGAAGCTGAGGCCAGCTGCACGGCACGTGCTTTTATAGCTTCCTGGTCGCTACGTCACCCCGCCCGTGACGTCACGCCTTTCCGATGGACGGATTGCACACGATATTCAGAGTCGGTCTCGTCAGGGACGTTCCCCAAAGCGCTAGACGCAGCTCGAGTTCCTGAAAAGGAACTTATGTTAGGCCTTCAATACTCAAGATTGTCAGTTTACAGGTTTCTGAGACCAGTAATGTTGAAATAGTGCTTCTGTTCAAATGAAGTGAAATCTAGCCCAAATCTGCTCAAAAGCTTGTCTCTCTTTGAGAGAAAGCTGCTTCATTCAATAGGCAGTGCAAATCTTGCCAAACTGAAAGATGCATTATAAAATACAATGTTTTTGCAATGCTGTAAGACAGTTTTTAATGTGTTAGAAGTTATATGCACAAAAACATACGTTAGGACTTCAATGCTCAAGATTGTCAGTTTACAGGTTTCTGAGACCAGTAATGTTGAAATAGTGTTTCTGTTCAAATGAAGAGAAATCTAGACCAAATCTGCTCAAAAGCTTGTCTCTCTATGAGAGAAAGCTGCTTCATTACAATATTCAGTGCAAATCTTGCCAAACTGAAAGATGCTTATGCCTTATGGAATACAATGTTTTTGCAATGCTGTAAGACAGTTTTTAATGTTTTAGAAGTTATATGCACAAAAACTTATGTTATAGCTTCAATGCTCAAGATTGTCAGTTTACAGGTTTCTGAGACCAGTAATGTTGAAATAGTGCTTCTGTTCAAATGAAGTGAAATCTAACCCAAATCTGCTCAAAAGCTTGTCTCTCTATGAGAGAAAGCTGCTTCATTCAATAGTCAGTGCAAATCTTGCCAAACTGAAAGATGCTTATGCCTTATGAAATACAATATTTTTGCAATGCTGTAAGACAGTTTTTAATGTGTTAGAAGTTATATGCACAAAAACTTATGTTAGGACTTCAATGCTCAAGATTGTCAGTTTACAGGTTTCTGAGACCAGTAATGTTGAAATAGTGCTTCTGTTCAAATGAAGTGAAATCTAGCCCAAATATGATCAACAGCTTTTCTCTCTATGAGAGAAAGCTGCTTCATTCAATATTCAGTGCAAATCTTGCCAAACTGAAAGACGCTTATGTCTTATGAAATAAAATGATTTCTGCAATGCGGTGAGACAGTTTTTAATGTGTTAGAAGTTATATGCACAAAAACTTATGTTAGGCCTTCAATACTCAAGATTGTCAGTTTACAGGTTTCTGAGACCAGTAATGTTGAAATAGTGCTTCTGTTCAAAGGAAGTGAAATCTAGCCCAAATCTGCTCAAAAGATTGTCTCTCTATGAGAGAAAGCAGCTTCATTCAATATTCAGTGCAAATCTTGCCAAACTGAGAGATGCTTATGCCTTATGAAATACAATGTTTTTGCAATGCTGTAAGACAGTTTTTAATGTGTTAGAAGTTATATGCACAAAAACTTATGTTATAGCTTCAATGCTCAAGATTGTCAGTTTACAGGTTTCTGAGACCAGTAATGTTGAAATAGTGCTTCTGTTCAAATGAAGTGAAATCTAGCCCAAATCTGCTCAAAAGCTTGTCTCTCTATGAGAGAAAGCTGCTTTATTCAATATTAAGTGCAAATCTTGCCAAACTGAAAGATGCTTATATCTTATGAAATAAAATGTTTTTGCAATGCTGTAAGACAGTTTTTAATGTGTTAGAAGTTATATGCACAAAAACTTATGTTAGGACTTCAATACTCAAGATTGTCAGTTTACAGGTTTCTGAGACCAGTAATGTTGAAATAGTGCTTCTGTTCAAATGAAGTGAAATCTAGCCCAAATCTGTTCAAAAGCTTGTCTCTCTTTGAGAGAAAGCTGCTTCATTCAATAGTCAGTGCAAATCTTGCCAAACTGAAAGATGCATTATGAAATACAATGTTTTTGCAATGCTGTAAGACAGTTTTTAATGTGTTAGAAGTTATATGCACAAAAACATACGTTAGGACTTCAATGCTCAAGATTGTCAGTTTACAGGTTTCTGAGACCAGTAATGTTGAAATAGTGTTTCTGTTCAAATGAAGAGAAATCTAGCCCAAATCTGCTCAAAAGCTTGTCTCTCTATGAGAGAAAGCTGCTTCATTACAATATTCAGTGCAAATCTTGCCAAACTGAAAGATGCTTATGCCTTATGGAATACAATGTTTTTGCAATGCTGTAAGACAGTTTTTAATGTTTTAGAAGTTATATGCACAAAAACTTATGTTATAGCTTCAATGCTCAAGATTGTCAGTTTACAGGTTTCTGAGACCAGTAATGTTGAAATAGTGCTTCTGTTCAAATGAAGTGAAATCTAACCCAAATCTGCTCAAAAGCTTGTCTCTCTATGAGAGAAAGCTGCTTCATTCAATAGTCAGTGCAAATCTTGCCAAACTGAAAGATGCTTATGCCTTATGAAATACAATGTTTTTGCAATGCTGTAAGACAGTTTTTAATGTGTTAGAAGTTATATGCACAAAAACTTATGTTAGGACTTCAATGCTCAAGATTGTCAGTTTACAGGTTTCTGAGACCAGTAATGTTGAAATAGTGCTTCTGTTCAAATGAAGTGAAATCTAGCCCAAATATGATCAACAGCTTTTCTCTCTATGAGAGAAAGCTGCTTCATTCAATATTCAGTGCAAATCTTGCCAAACTGAAAGACGCTTATGTCTTATGAAATAAAATGATTTCTGCAATGCGGTGAGACAGTTTTTAATGTGTTAGAAGTTATATGCACAAAAACTTATGTTAGGCCTTCAATACTCAAGATTGTCAGTTTACAGGTTTCTGAGACCAGTAATGTTGAAATAGTGCTTCTGTTCAAAGGAAGTGAAATCTAGCCCAAATCTGCTCAAAAGATTGTCTCTCTATGAGAGAAAGCAGCTTCATTCAATATTCAGTGCAAATCTTGCCAAACTGAGAGATGCTTATGCCTTATGAAATACAATGTTTTTGCAATGCTGTAAGACAGTTTTTAATGTGTTAGAAGTTATATGCACAAAAACTTATGTTATAGCTTCAATGCTCAAGATTGTCAGTTTACAGGTTTCTGAGACCAGTAATGTTGAAATAGTGCTTCTGTTCAAATGAAGTGAAATCTAGCCCAAATCTGCTCAAAAGCTTGTCTCTCTATGAGAGAAAGCTGCTTTATTCAATATTAAGTGCAAATCTTGCCAAACTGAAAGATGCTTATATCTTATGAAATAAAATGTTTTTGCAATGCTGCAAGACAGTTTTTAATGTGTTAGAAGTTATATGCACAAAAACTTATGTTAGGACTTCAATACTCAAGATTGTCAGTTTACAGGTTTCTGAGACCAGTAATGTTGAAATAGTGCTTCTGTTCAAATGAAGTGAAATCTAGCCCAAATCTGTTCAAAAGCTTGTCTCTCTTTGAGAGAAAGCTGCTTCATTCAATAGTCAGTGCAAATCTTGCCAAACTGAAAGATGCTTATGCCTTATGAAATACGATGTTTTTGCAATGCTGTAAGACAGTGTTTAATGTGTTAAAAGTTATATGCACAAAAACTTATGTTAGGACTTCAATGCTCAAGATTGTCAGTTTACAGGTTTCTGAGACCAGTAATGTTAAAATAGTGCTTCTGTTCAAATGAAGTGAAATCTAGCCCAAATCTGATCAACAGCTTTTCTCTCTATGAGAGAAAGCTGCTTCATTCAATATTCAGTGCAAATCTTGCCAAACTGAAAGACGCTTATGTCTTATGAAATAAAATGATTTCTGCAATGCGGTGAGACAGTTTTTAATGTGTTAGAAGTTATATGCACAAAAACTTATGTTAGGCCTTCAATACTCAAGATTGTCAGTTTACAGGTTTCTGAGACCAGTAATGTTGAAATAGTGCTTCTGTTCAAAGGAAGTGAAATCTAGCCCAAATCTGCTCAAAAGATTGTCTCTCTATGAGAGAAAGCAGCTTCTTTCAATATTCAGTGCAAATCTTGTCAAACTGAGAGATGCTTATGCCTTATGAAATACAATGTTTTTGCAATGCTGTAAGACAGTTTTTAATGTGTTAGAAGTTATATGCACAAAAACTTATGTTAGGCCTTCAATGCTCAAGATTGTCAGTTTACAGGTTTCTGAGACCAGTAATGTTGAAATAGTGCTTCTGTTCAAATGAAGTGAAATCTAGCCCAAATCTGCTCAAAAGCTTGTCTCTCTATGAGAGAAAGCTGCTTCATTCAATATTCAGTGCAAATCTTGCCAAACTGAAAGATGCTTATGCCTTATAAAATGCAATGTTTTTGCAATGCTGTAAGACAGTTTTTAATGTGTTAGAAGTTATATGCACAAAACCTAATGTTAGGACTTCAATGCTCAAGATTGTCAGTTTACAGGTTTCTGAGACCAGTAATGTTGAAATAGTGCTTCTGTTCAAATAAAGTGAAATCTAGCCCAAATCTGCTCAAAAGCTTGTCTCTCTGTGAGATAGAGCTGCTTCATTCAATGTTCAGTGCAAATCTTGCCAAACTGAAAGATGCTTATGCCTTATGGAATACAATGTTTTTGCAATGCTGTAAGACAGTTTTTAATGTTTTAGAAGTTATATGCACAAAAACTTATGTTATAGCTTCAATGCTCAAGATTGTCAGTTTACAGGTTTCTGAGACCAGTAATGTTGAAATAGTGCTTCTGTTCAAATGAAGTGAAATCTAACCCAAATCTGCTCAAAAGCTTGTCTCTCTATGAGAGAAAGCTGCTTCATTCAATAGTCAGTGCAAATCTTGCCAAACTGAAAGATGCTTATGCCTTATGAAATACAATGTTTTTGCAATGCTGTAAGACAGTTTTTAATGTGTTAGAAGTTATATGCACAAAAACTTATGTTAGGACTTCAATGCTCAAGATTGTCAGTTTACAGGTTTCTGAGACCAGTAATGTTGAAATAGTGCTTCTGTTCAAATGAAGTGAAATCTAGCCCAAATATGATCAACAGCTTTTCTCTCTATGAGAGAAAGCTGCTTCATTCAATATTCAGTGCAAATCTTGCCAAACTGAAAGACGCTTATGTCTTATGAAATAAAATGATTTCTGCAATGCGGTGAGACAGTTTTTAATGTGTTAGAAGTTATATGCACAAAAACTTATGTTAGGCCTTCAATACTCAAGATTGTCAGTTTACAGGTTTCTGAGACCAGTAATGTTGAAATAGTGCTTCTGTTCAAAGGAAGTGAAATCTAGCCCAAATCTGCTCAAAAGATTGTCTCTCTATGAGAGAAAGCAGCTTCATTCAATATTCAGTGCAAATCTTGCCAAACTGAGAGATGCTTATGCCTTATGAAATACAATGTTTTTGCAATGCTGTAAGACAGTTTTTAATGTGTTAGAAGTTATATGCACAAAAACTTATGTTATAGCTTCAATGCTCAAGATTGTCAGTTTACAGGTTTCTGAGACCAGTAATGTTGAAATAGTGCTTCTGTTCAAATGAAGTGAAATCTAGCCCAAATCTGCTCAAAAGCTTGTCTCTCTATGAGAGAAAGCTGCTTTATTCAATATTAAGTGCAAATCTTGCCAAACTGAAAGATGCTTATATCTTATGAAATAAAATGTTTTTGCAATGCTGCAAGACAGTTTTTAATGTGTTAGAAGTTATATGCACAAAAACTTATGTTAGGACTTCAATACTCAAGATTGTCAGTTTACAGGTTTCTGAGACCAGTAATGTTGAAATAGTGCTTCTGTTCAAATGAAGTGAAATCTAGCCCAAATCTGTTCAAAAGCTTGTCTCTCTTTGAGAGAAAGCTGCTTCATTCAATAGTCAGTGCAAATCTTGCCAAACTGAAAGATGCTTATGCCTTATGAAATACGATGTTTTTGCAATGCTGTAAGACAGTGTTTAATGTGTTAGAAGTTATATGCACAAAAACTTATGTTAGGACTTCAATGCTCAAGATTGTCAGTTTACAGGTTTCTGAGACCAGTAATGTTAAAATAGTGCTTCTGTTCAAATGAAGTGAAATCTAGCCCAAATCTGATCAACAGCTTTTCTCTCTATGAGAGAAAGCTGCTTCATTCAATATTCAGTGCAAATCTTGCCAAACTGAAAGACGCTTATGTCTTATGAAATAAAATGATTTCTGCAATGCGGTGAGACAGTTTTTAATGTGTTAGAAGTTATATGCTCAAAAACTTATGTTAGGCCTTCAATACTCAAGATTGTCAGTTTACAGGTTTCTGAGACCAGTAATGTTGAAATAGTGCTTCTGTTCAAAGGAAGTGAAATCTAGCCCAAATCTGCTCAAAAGATTGTCTCTCTATGAGAGAAAGCAGCTTCTTTCAATATTCAGTGCAAATCTTGTCAAACTGAGAGATGCTTATGCCTTATGAAATACAATGTTTTTGCAATGCTGTAAGACAGTTTTTAATGTGTTAGAAGTTATATGCACAAAAACTTATGTTAGGCCTTCAATGCTCAAGATTGTCAGTTTACAGGTTTCTGAGACCAGTAATGTTGAAATAGTGCTTCTGTTCAAATGAAGTGAAATCTAGCCCAAATCTGCTCAAAAGCTTGTCTCTCTATGAGAGAAAGCTGCTTCATTCAATATTCAGTGCAAATCTTGCCAAACTGAAAGATGCTTATGCCTTATAAAATGCAATGTTTTTGCAATGCTGTAAGACAGTTTTTAATGTGTTAGAAGTTATATGCACAAAACCTAATGTTAGGACTTCAATGCTCAAGATTGTCAGTTTACAGGTTTCTGAGACCAGTAATGTTGAAATAGTGCTTCTGTTCAAATAAAGTGAAATCTAGCCCAAATCTGCTCAAAAGCTTGTCTCTCTGTGAGATAGAGCTGCTTCATTCAATGTTCAGTGCAAATCTTGCCAAACTGAAAGATGCTTATGCCTTATGAAATACAATGTTTTTGCAATGCTGTAAGACAGTTTCTAATGTGTTAGAAGTTATATGCACAAAAACTTATGTTAGGCCTTCAATGCTCAAGATTGTCAGTTTACAGGTTTCTGAGACCAGTAATGTTGAAATAGTGCTTCTGTTCAAATGAAGTGAAATCTAGCCCAAATCTGCTCAAAAGCTTGTCTGTCTATGAGAGAAAGCTGCTTCATTCAATATTCAGTGCAAATCTTGCCAAACTGAAAGATGCTTATGCCTTATGAAATAAAATGATTTCTGCAATGCAATGACAGTTTTTAATGTGTTAGAAGTTATATGCACAAAATCTTATGTTAGGACTTCAATACTCAAGATTGTCAGTTTACAAGTTTCTGAGACCAGTTATGTTGAAAGAGTGCTTCTGTTCAAATGAAGTGAAATCTAGCCCAAATCTGCTCATAAGCTTGTCTCTCTATGAGAGAAAGCTGCTTTATTCAATATTCAGTGCAAATCTTGCCAAACTGAAAGATGCTTATGCCTTATGAAATACAATGTTTTTGCATTGCTGTAAGACAGTTTCTAATGTGTTAGAAGTTATATGCACAAAAACTTATGTTAGGCCTTCAATGCTCAAGATTGTCAGTTTACAGGTTTCTGAGACCAGTAATGTTGAAATAGTGCTTCTGTTCAAATGAAGTGAAATCTAGCCCAAATCTGCTCAAAAGCTTGTCTCTCTATGAGAGAAAGCTGCTTCATTCAATAGTCAGTGCAAATCTTGCCAAACTGAAAGATGCTTATGCCTTATAAAATGCAATGTTTTTGCAATGCTGTAAGACAGTTTTTAATGTGTTAGAAGTTATATGCACAAAAACTTATGTTAGGACTTCAATGCTCAAGATTGTCAGTTTACAGGTTTCTGAGACCAGTAATGTTGAAACAGTGCTTCTGTTCAAATGAAGTGAAATCTAGCCCAAATCTGCTCATAAGCTTGTCTCTCTATGAGAGAAAGCTGCTTTATTCAATATTCAGTGCAAATCTTGCCAAACTGTAAGATGCTTATATCTTATGAAATAAAATGATTTCTGCAATGCAGTGAGACAGTTTTTAATGTGTTAGAAGTTATATGCACAAAATCTTATGTTAGGACTTCAATACTCAAGATTGTCAGTTTACAAGTTTCTGAGACCAGTTATGTTGAAAGAGTGCTTCTGTTCAAATGAAGTGAAATCTAGCCCAAATCTGCTCATAAGCTTGTCTCTCTATGAGAGAAAGCTGCTTCATTCAATAATCAGTGCAAATCTTGCCAAACTGAAAGATGCTTATGCCTTATGAAATAAAATGATTTCTGCAATGCAATGAGACAGTTTTTAATGTGTTAGAAGTTATATGCACAAAATCTTATGTTAGGACTTCAATACTCAAGATTGTCAGTTTACAAGTTTCTGAGACCAGTTATGTTGAAAGAGTGCTTCTGTTCAAATGAAGTGAAATCTAGCCCAAATCTGCTCATAAGCTTGTCTCTCTATGAGAGAAAGCTGCTTTATTCAATATTCAGTGCAAATCTTGCCAAACTGTAAGATGCTTATATCTTATGAAATAAAATGATTTCTGCAATGCAGTGAGACAGTTTTTAATGTGTTAGAAGTTATATGCACAAAAACTTGTTAGGACTTCAATGCTCAAGATTGTCAGTTTACAAGTTTCTGAGACCAGTTATGTTGAAATAGTGCTTCTGTTCAAATGAAGTGAAATCTAGCCCAAATCTGCTCAAAAGTTTGTCTCTGTATGAGAGAAAGCTGCTTCATTCAATATTCAGTGCAAATCTCGCCAAACTGAAAGATGCTTATGCCTTATGAAATACAATGTTTTTCCAATGCTGTAAGACAGTTTTTAATGTGTTAGAAGTTATATGCACAAAAACTTATGTTAGGACTTCAATGCTCAAGATTGTCAGTTTACAGGTTTCTGAGACCAGTAATGTTGAAATAGTGCTTCTGTTCAAATGAAGTGAAATCTAGGCCAAATCTGCTCAAAAGCTTGTCTCTCTATGAGAGAAAGCTGCTTCATTCAATATTCAGTGCAAATCTTGCCAAACTGAACGATGCTGATGCCTTATGAAATACAATGTTTTTGCAAAGCTGTAAGACAGTTTTTAATGTGTTTAGAAGTTATATGCACCAAAACTTATGTTAGGACTTCAATGCTCAAGATTTTCAGTTTACAGGTTTCTGAGACCAGTAATGTTGAAATAGTGCTTCTGTTCAAATGAAGTGAAATCTAGCCCAAATCTGCTCAAAAGCTTGTCTCTCTATGAGAGAAAGCTGCTTCATTACAATATTCAGTGCAAATCTTGCCAAACTGAAAGATGCTTATGCCTTATGGAATACAATGTTTTTGCAATGCTGTAAGACAGTTTTTAATGTTTTAGAAGTTATATGCACAAAAACTTATGTTATAGCTTCAATGCTCAAGATTGTCAGTTTACAGGTTTCTGAGACCAGTAATGTTGAAATAGTGCTTCTGTTCAAATGAAGTGAAATCTAGCCCAAATCTGCTCAAAAGCTTGTCTCTCTATGAGAGAAAGCTGCTTCATTCAATATTCAGTGCAAATCTTGCCAAACTGAAAGATGCTTATGCCTTATAAAATGCAATGTTTTTGCAATGCTGTAAGACAGTTTTTAATGTGTTAGAAGTTATATGCACAAAACCTAATGTTAGGACTTCAATGCTCAAGATTGTCAGTTTACAGGTTTCTGAGACCAGTAATGTTGAAATAGTGCTTCTGTTCAAATAAAGTGAAATCTAGCCCAAATCTGCTCAAAAGCTTGTCTCTCTGTGAGATAGAGCTGCTTCATTCAATGTTCAGTGCAAATCTTGCCAAACTGAAAGATGCTTATGCCTTATGAAATACAATGTTTTTGCAATGCTGTAAGACAGTTTCTAATGTGTTAGAAGTTATATGCACAAAAACTTATGTTAGGCCTTCAATGCTCAAGATTGTCAGTTTACAGGTTTCTGAGACCAGTAATGTTGAAATAGTGCTTCTGTTCAAATGAAGTGAAATCTAGCCCAAATCTGCTCAAAAGCTTGTCTGTCTATGAGAGAAAGCTGCTTCATTCAATATTCAGTGCAAATCTTGCCAAACTGAAAGATGCTTATGCCTTATGAAATAAAATGATTTCTGCAATGCAATGACAGTTTTTAATGTGTTAGAAGTTATATGCACAAAATCTTATGTTAGGACTTCAATACTCAAGATTGTCAGTTTACAGGTTTCTGAGACCAGTAATGTTGAAATAGTGCTTCTGTTCAAATGAAGTGAAATCTAGCCCAAATCTGCTCAAAAGCTTGTCTCTCTATGAGAGAAAGCTGCTTCATTCAATAGTCAGTGCAAATCTTGCCAAACTGAAAGATGCTTATGCCTTATAAAATGCAATGTTTTTGCAATGCTGTAAGACAGTTTTTAATGTGTTAGAAGTTATATGCACAAAAACTTATGTTAGGACTTCAATGCTCAAGATTGTCAGTTTACAGGTTTCTGAGACCAGTAATGTTGAAATAGTGCTTCTGTTCAAATGAAGTGAAATCTAGCCCAAATCTGCTCAAAAGCTTGTCTCTCTATGAGAGAAAGCTGCTTCATTCAATAATCAGTGCAAATCTTGCCAAACTGAAAGATGCTTATGCCTTATGAAATAAAATGATTTCTGCAATGCAATGAGACAGTTTTTAATGTGTTAGAAGTTATATGCACAAAATCTTATGTTAGGACTTCAATACTCAAGATTGTCAGTTTACAAGTTTCTGAGACCAGTTATGTTGAAAGAGTGCTTCTGTTCAAAGGAAGTGAAATCTAGCCCAAATCTGCTCAAAAGCTTGTCTCTCTATGAGAGAAAGCTGCTTCATTCAATATTCAGTGCAAATCTTGCCAAACTGAAAGATGCTTATGCCTTATGAAATACAATGTTTTTGCAATGCTGTAAGACAGTTTTTAATGCGTTAGAAGTTATATGCACAAAAACTTATGTTAGGCCTTCAATGCTCAAGATTGTCAGTTTACAGGTTTCTGAGACCAGTAATGTTGAAATAGTGCTTCTGTTCAAATGAAGTGAAATCTAGCCCAAATCTGCTCAAAAGCTTGTCTGTCTATGAGAGAAAGCTGCTTCATTCAATATTCAGTGCAAATCTTGCCAAACTGAAAGATGCTTATGCCTTATGAAATAAAATGATTTCTGCAATGCAATGACAGTTTTTAATGTGTTAGAAGTTATATGCACAAAATCTTATGTTAGGACTTCAATACTCAAGATTGTCAGTTTACAAGTTTCTGAGACCAGTTATGTTGAAAGAGTGCTTCTGTTCAAATGAAGTGAAATCTAGCCCAAATCTGCTCATAAGCTTGTCTCTCTATGAGAGAAAGCTGCTTTATTCAATATTCAGTGCAAATCTTGCCAAACTGAAAGATGCTTATGCCTTATGAAATACAATGTTTTTGCATTGCTGTAAGACAGTTTCTAATGTGTTAGAAGTTATATGCACAAAAACTTATGTTAGGCCTTCAATGCTCAAGATTGTCAGTTTACAGGTTTCTGAGACCAGTAATGTTGAAATAGTGCTTCTGTTCAAATGAAGTGAAATCTAGCCCAAATCTGCTCAAAAGCTTGTCTCTCTATGAGAGAAAGCTGCTTCATTCAATAGTCAGTGCAAATCTTGCCAAACTGAAAGATGCTTATGCCTTATAAAATGCAATGTTTTTGCAATGCTGTAAGACAGTTTTTAATGTGTTAGAAGTTATATGCACAAAAACTTATGTTAGGACTTCAATGCTCAAGATTGTCAGTTTACAGGTTTCTGAGACCAGTAATGTTGAAACAGTGCTTCTGTTCAAATGAAGTGAAATCTAGCCCAAATCTGCTCAAAAGCTTGTCTCTCTATGAGAGAAAGCTGCTTCATTCAATAATCAGTGCAAATCTTGCCAAACTGAAAGATGCTTATGCCTTATGAAATAAAATGATTTCTGCAATGCAATGAGACAGTTTTTAATGTGTTAGAAGTTATATGCACAAAATCTTATGTTAGGACTTCAATACTCAAGATTGTCAGTTTACAAGTTTCTGAGACCAGTTATGTTGAAAGAGTGCTTCTGTTCAAATGAAGTGAAATCTAGCCCAAATCTGCTCATAAGCTTGTCTCTCTATGAGAGAAAGCTGCTTTATTCAATATTCAGTGCAAATCTTGCCAAACTGTAAGATGCTTATATCTTATGAAATAAAATGATTTCTGCAATGCAGTGAGACAGTTTTTAATGTGTTAGAAGTTATATGCACAAAAACTTATGTTAGGACTTCAATGCTCAAGATTGTCAGTTTACAGGTTTCTGAGACCAGTAATGTTGAAATAGTGCTTCTGTTCAAATGAAGTGAAATCTAGCCCAAATCTGCTCAAAAGCTTGTCTCTCTATGAGAGAAAGCTGCTTTATTCAATATTCAGTGCAAATCTTGCCAAACTGAAAGATGCTTATGCCTTATGAAATACAATGTTTTTGCAATGCTGTAAGACAGTTTTTAATGTGTTAGAAGTTATATAAACAAAAACTTATGTTAGGACTTCAATACTCAAGATTGTCAGTTTACAAGTTTCTGAGACCAGTTATGTTGAAATAGTGCTTCTGTTCAAATGAAGTGAAATCTAGCCCAAATCTGCTCAAAAGTTTGTCTCTGTATGAGAGAAAGCTGCTTCATTCAATATTCAGTGCAAATCTCGCCAAACTGAAAGATGCTTATGCCTTATGAAATACAATGTTTTTCCAATGCTGTAAGACAGTTTTTAATGTGTTAGAAGTTATATGCACAAAAACTTATGTTAGGACTTCAATGCTCAAGATTGTCAGTTTACAGGTTTCTGAGACCAGTAATGTTGAAATAGTGCTTCTGTTCAAATGAAGTGAAATCTAGGCCAAATCTGCTCAAAAGCTTGTCTCTCTATGAGAGAAAGCTGCTTCATTCAATATTCAGTGCAAATCTTGCCAAACTGAACGATGCTGATGCCTTATGAAATACAATGTTTTTGCAAAGCTGTAAGACAGTTTTTAATGTGTTTAGAAGTTATATGCACCAAAACTTATGTTAGGACTTCAATGCTCAAGATTTTCAGTTTACAGGTTTCTGAGACCAGTAATGTTGAAATAGTGCTTCTGTTCAAATGAAGTGAAATCTAGCCCAAATCTGCTCAAAAGCTTGTCTCTCTATGAGAGAAAGCTGCTTCATTACAATATTCAGTGCAAATCTTGCCAAACTGAAAGATGCTTATGCCTTATGGAATACAATGTTTTTGCAATGCTGTAAGACAGTTTTTAATGTTTTAGAAGTTATATGCACAAAAACTTATGTTATAGCTTCAATGCTCAAGATTGTCAGTTTACAGGTTTCTGAGACCAGTAATGTTGAAATAGTGCTTCTGTTCAAATGAAGTGAAATCTAGCCCAAATCTGCTCAAAAGCTTGTCTCTCTATGAGAGAAAGCTGCTTCATTCAATATTCAGTGCAAATCTTGCCAAACTGAAAGATGCTTATGCCTTATAAAATGCAATGTTTTTGCAATGCTGTAAGACAGTTTTTAATGTGTTAGAAGTTATATGCACAAAACCTAATGTTAGGACTTCAATGCTCAAGATTGTCAGTTTACAGGTTTCTGAGACCAGTAATGTTGAAATAGTGCTTCTGTTCAAATAAAGTGAAATCTAGCCCAAATCTGCTCAAAAGCTTGTCTCTCTGTGAGATAGAGCTGCTTCATTCAATGTTCAGTGCAAATCTTGCCAAACTGAAAGATGCTTATGCCTTATGAAATACAATGTTTTTGCAATGCTGTAAGACAGTTTCTAATGTGTTAGAAGTTATATGCACAAAAACTTATGTTAGGCCTTCAATGCTCAAGATTGTCAGTTTACAGGTTTCTGAGACCAGTAATGTTGAAATAGTGCTTCTGTTCAAATGAAGTGAAATCTAGCCCAAATCTGCTCAAAAGCTTGTCTGTCTATGAGAGAAAGCTGCTTCATTCAATATTCAGTGCAAATCTTGCCAAACTGAAAGATGCTTATGCCTTATGAAATAAAATGATTTCTGCAATGCAATGACAGTTTTTAATGTGTTAGAAGTTATATGCACAAAATCTTATGTTAGGACTTCAATACTCAAGATTGTCAGTTTACAGGTTTCTGAGACCAGTAATGTTGAAATAGTGCTTCTGTTCAAATGAAGTGAAATCTAGCCCAAATCTGCTCAAAAGCTTGTCTCTCTATGAGAGAAAGCTGCTTCATTCAATAGTCAGTGCAAATCTTGCCAAACTGAAAGATGCTTATGCCTTATAAAATGCAATGTTTTTGCAATGCTGTAAGACAGTTTTTAATGTGTTAGAAGTTATATGCACAAAAACTTATGTTAGGACTTCAATGCTCAAGATTGTCAGTTTACAGGTTTCTGAGACCAGTAATGTTGAAATAGTGCTTCTGTTCAAATGAAGTGAAATCTAGCCCAAATCTGCTCAAAAGCTTGTCTCTCTATGAGAGAAAGCTGCTTCATTCAATAATCAGTGCAAATCTTGCCAAACTGAAAGATGCTTATGCCTTATGAAATAAAATGATTTCTGCAATGCAATGAGACAGTTTTTAATGTGTTAGAAGTTATATGCACAAAATCTTATGTTAGGACTTCAATACTCAAGATTGTCAGTTTACAAGTTTCTGAGACCAGTTATGTTGAAAGAGTGCTTCTGTTCAAAGGAAGTGAAATCTAGCCCAAATCTGCTCAAAAGCTTGTCTCTCTATGAGAGAAAGCAGCTTCATTCAATATTCAGTGCAAATCTTGCCAAACTGAAAGATGCTTATGCCTTATGAAATACAATGTTTTTGCAATGCTGTAAGACAGTTTTTAATGCGTTAGAAGTTATATGCACAAAAACTTATGTTAGGCCTTCAATGCTCAAGATTGTCAGTTTACAGGTTTCTGAGACCAGTAATGTTGAAATAGTGCTTCTGTTCAAATGAAGTGAAATCTAGCCCAAATCTGCTCAAAAGCTTGTCTCTCTATGAGAGAAAGCTGCTTCCTTCAATATTCAGTGCAAATCTTGCCAAACTGAAAGATGCTTATGTCTTACGAAATAAAATGATTTCTGCAATGCGGTGAGACAGTTTTTAATGTGTTAGAAGTTATATGCACAAAACCTTATGTTAGGACTTCAATGCTAAAGATTGTCAGTTTACAGGTTTCTGAGACCAGTAATGTTGAAATAGTGCTTCTGTTCAAATGAAGTGAAATCTAGCCCAAATCTGCTCAAAAGCTTGTCTCTCTATGAGAGAAAGCTGCTTCATTCAATATTTAGTGCAAATCTTGCCAAACTGAAAGATGCTTATGTCTTATGAAATAAAATGATTTCTGCAATGCGGTGAGACAGTTTTTAATGTGTTAGAAGTTATATGCACAAAAACTTATGTTAGGCCTTCAATACTCAAGATTGTCAGTTTACAGGTTTCTGAGACCAGTAATGTTGAAATAGTGCTTCTGTTCAAAGGAAGTGAAATCTAGCCCAAATCTGCTCAAAAGCTTGTCTCTCTATGAGAGAAAGCACCTTCATTCAATATTCAGTGCAAATCTTGCCAAACTGAAAGATGCTTATGCCTTATGAAATACAATGTTTTTGCAATGCTGTAAGACAGTTTTTAATGTGTTAGAAGTTATATGCACAAAAACTTATGTTAGGCCTTCAATGCTCAAGATTGTCAGTTTACAGGTTTCTGAGACCAGTAATTTTGAAATAGTGCTTCTGTTCAAAGGAAGTGAAATCTAGCCCAAATCTGCTCAAAAGCTTGTCTCTCTATGAGAGAAAGCAGCTTCATTCAATATTCAGTGCAAATCTTGCCAAACTGAAAGATGCTTATGCCTTATGAAATACAATGTTTTTGCAATGCTGTAAGACAGTTTTTAATGCGTTAGAAGTTATATGCACAAAAACTTATGTTAGGCCTTCAATGCTCAAGATTGTCAGTTTACAGGTTTCTGAGACCAGTAATGTTGAAATAGTGCTTCTGTTCAAATGAAGTGAAATCTAGCCCAAATCTGCTCAAAAGCTTGTCTCTCTATGAGAGAAAGCTGCTTCATTCAATATTCAGTGCAAATCTTGCCAAACTGAAAGATGCTTATGTCTTACGAAATAAAATGTTTTCTGCAATGCGGTGAGACAGTTTTTAATGTGTTAGAAGTTATATGCACAAAAACTTATGTTAGGCCTTCAATACTCAAGATTGTCAGTTTACAGGTTTCTGAGACCAGTAATGTTGAAATAGTGTTTCTGTTCAAATGAAGAGAAATCTAGCCCAAATCTGCTCAAAAGCTTGTCTCTCTATGAGAGAAAGCTGCTTCATTACAATATTCAGTGCAAATCTTGCCAAACTGAAAGATGCTTATGCCTTATGAAATACAATGTTTTTGCAATGCTGTAAGACAGTTTTTAATGTGTTAGAAGTTATATGCACAAAACCTTATGTTAGGACTTCAATGCTCAAGATTGTCAGTTAACAGGTTTCTGAGACCAGTAATGTTAAAATAGTGCTTCTGTTCAAATGAAGTGAAATCTAGCCCAAATCTGCTCAAAAGCTTGGCTCTCTATGAGAGAAAGCAGCTTCATTCAATATTCAGTGCAAATCTTGCCAAACTGAAAGATGCTTATGCCTTATGAAATACAATGTTTTTGCAATGCTGTAAGACAGTTTTTAATGTGTTAGAAGTTATATGCACAAAAACTTATGTTAGGACTTCAATGCTCAAGATTGTCAGTTTACAGGTTTCTGAGACCAGTAATGTTGAAATAGTGCTTCTGTTCAAATGAAGTGAAATCTAGCCCAAATCTGCTCAAAAGCTTGTCTCTCTATGAGAGAAAGCTGCTTCATTCAATATTCAGTGCAAATCTTGCCAAACTGAAAGATGCTTATGCCTTATGAAATAAAATGATTTCTGCAATGCGGTGAGACAGTTTTTAATTTGTTAGAAGTTATATTCACAAAAACTTATGTTAGGACTTCGATGCTCAAGATTGTCAGTTTACAGGTTTCTGAGACCAGTAATTTTGAAATAGTGCTTCTGTTCAAATGAAGTGAAATCTAGCCCATATCTGCTCAAAAGCTTGTCTCTCTATGAGAGAAATCGCCTTCATTCAATATTCAGTGCAAATCTTGCCAAACTGAAAGATGCTTATGTCTTATGAAATAAAATGATTTCCGCAATGCGGTGAGACAGTTTTTAATGTGTTAGAAGTTATATGCACAAAAACTTATGTTAGGCCTTCAATACTCAAGATTGTCAGTTTACAGGTTTCTGAGACCAGTAATGTTGAAATAGTGCTTCTGTTCAAATGAAGTGAAATCTAGCCCAAATCTGATCAAAAGCTTGTCTCTCTATGAGAGAAAGCTGCTTCATTCAATATTCAGTGCAAATCTTGCCAAACTGAAAGATGCTTATGTCTTATGAAATAAAATGATTTCTGCAATGCGGTGAGACAGTTTTTAATGTGTTAGAAGTTATATGCACAAAAACTTATGTTAGGCCTTCAATACTCAAGATTGTCAGTTTACAGGTTTCTGAGACCAGTAATGTTGAAATAGTGCTTCTGTTCAAAGGAAGTGAAATCTAGCCCAAATCTGCTCAAAAGATTGTCTCTCTATGAGAGAAAGCAGCTTCATTCAATATTCAGTGCAAATCTTGCCAAACTGAAAGATGCTTATGCCTTATGAAATACAATGTTTTTGCAATGCTGTAAGACAGTTTTTAATGTGTTAGAAGTTATATGCACAAAAACTTATGTTAGGCCTTCAATGCTCAAGATTGTCAGTTTACAGGTTTCTAAGACCAGTAATGTTGAAATAGTGCTTCTGTTCAAATGAAGTGAAATCTAGCCCAAATCTGCTCAAAAGCTTGTCTCTCTATGAGAGAAAGCTGCTTCATTCAATATTCAGTGCAAATCTTGCCAAACTGAAAGATGCTTATGTCTTATGAAATAAAATGATTTCTGCAATGCGGTGAGACAGTTTTTAATTTGTTAGAAGTTATATGCACAAAAACTTATGTTATAGCTTCAATGCTCAAGATTGTCAGTTTACAGGTTTCTGAGACCAGTAATGTTGAAATAGTGCTTCTGTTCAAATGAAGTGAAATCTTGCCAAAATCTGCTCAAAAGCTTGTCTCTCTATGAGAGAAAGCTGCTTTATTTAATAATCAGTGCAAATCTTGCCAAACTGAAAGATGCTTATGCCTTATGAAATACAATGTTTTTGCAATGCTGTAAGACAGTTTTTAATGTGTTAGAAGTTATATGCACAAAAACTTATGTTAGGACTTCAATGCTCAAGATTGTGAGTTTACAGGTTTCTGAGACCAGTAATGTTAAAATAGTGCTTCTGTTCAAATGAAGTGAAATCTAGCCCAAATCTGCTCAAAAGCATGTCTCTCTATGAGAGAAAGCTGCTTCATTCAATAGTCAGTGCAAATATTGCCAAACTGAAAGATGCTTATGCCTTATGAAATACAATGTTTTTGCAATGCTGGAAGACAGTTTTTAATGTGTTAGAAGTTATATAAACAAAAACATATGTTAGGACTTCAATACTCAAGATTGTCAGTTTACAAGTTTCTGAGACCAGTTATGTTGAAATAGTGCTTCTGTTCGAATGAAGTGAAATCTAGCCCAAATCTGCTCAAAAGTTTGTCTCTGTATGAGAGAAAGCTGCTTCATTCAATATTCAGTGCAAATCTCGCCAAACTGAAAGATGCTTATGCCTTATGAAATACAATGTTTTTGCAATGCTGTAAGACAGTTTTTAATGTGTTAGAAGTTATATGCACCAAAACTTATGTTAGGACTTCAATGCTCAAGATTGTCAGTTTACAGGTTTCTGAGACCAGTAATGTTGAAATAGTGCTTCTGTTCAAATGAAGTGAAATCTAGCCCAAATCTGCTCAAAAGCTTGTCTCTCTATGAGAGAAAGCTGCTTCATTCAATATTCAGTGCAAATCTTGCCAAACTGAAAGATACTTGTCTTATGAAATAAAATGATTTCTGCAATGCGGTGAGACAGTTTTTAATGTGTTAGAAGTTATATGCACAAAAACTTATGTGAGGCCTTCAATACTCAAGATTGTCAGTTTACAGGTTTCTGAGACCAGTAATGTTGAAATAGTGTTTCTGTTCAAATAAAGAGAAATCTAGCCCAAATCTGCTCAAAAGCTTGTCTCTCTATGAGAGAAAGCTGCTTCATTCAATATTCAGTGCAAATCTTGCCAAACTGAAAGATGCTGATGCCTTATGAAATACAATGTTTTTGCAATGCTGTAAGACAGTTTTTAATGTGTTAGAAGTTATATGCACAAAAACTTATGTTAGGACTTCAATGCTCAAGATTGTCAGTTTACAGGTTCCTGAGACCAGTAATGTTGAAATAGTGCTTCTGTTCAAATGAAGTGAAATCTAGCCCAAATCTGCTCAAAAGCTTGTCTCTCTATGAGAGAAAGCTGCTTTATTCAATATTCAGTGCAAATCTTGCCAAACTGAAAGATTCTTATGCCTTATGAAATACAATGTTTTTGCAATGCTGTAAGACAGTTTTTAATGTGTTAGAAGTTATATGCACAAAACCTTATGTTAGGACTTCAATGCTCAAGATTGTCAGTTTACAGATCTCTGAGACCAGTAATGTTGAAATAGTGCTTCTGTTCAAATAAAGTGAAATCTAGCCCAAATCTGCTCAAAAGCTTGTCTCTCTATGAGAGAAAGCTGCTTCATTCAATATTCAGTGCAAATCTTGCCAAACTGAAAGATGCTGATGCCTTATGAAATACAATGTTTTTGCAATGCTGTAAGACAGTTTTTAATGTGTTAGAAGTTATATGCACCAAAACTTATGTTAGGACTTCAATGCTCAAGATTGTCAGTTTACAGGTTTCTGAGACCAGTAATGTTGAAATAGTGCTTCTGTTCAAATGAAGTGAAATCTAGCCCAAATCTGCTCAAAAGCTTGTCTCTCTATGAGAGAAAGCTGCTTCATTCAATATTCAGTGCAAATCTTGCCAAACTGAAAGATACTTGTCTTATGAAATAAAATGATTTCTGCAATGCGGTGAGACAGTTTTTAATGTGTTAGAAGTTATATGCACAAAAACTTATGTTAGGCCTTCAATACTCAAGATTGTCAGTTTACAGGTTTCTGAGACCAGTAATGTTGAAATAGTGTTTCTGTTCAAATAAAGAGAAATCTAGCCCAAATCTGCTCAAAAGCTTGTCTCTCTATGAGAGAAAGCTGCTTCATTCAATATTCAGTGCAAATCTTGCCAAACTGAAAGATGCTGATGCCTTATGAAATACAATGTTTTTGCAATGCTGTAAGACAGTTTTTAATGTGTTAGAAGTTATATGCACAAAAACTTATGTTAGGACTTCAATGCTCAAGATTGTCAGTTTACAGGTTCCTGAGACCAGTAATGTTGAAATAGTGCTTCTGTTCAAATGAACTGAAATCTAGCCCAAATCTGCTCAAAAGCTTGTCTCTCTATGAGAGAAAGCTGCTTTATTCAATATTCAGTGCAAATCTTGCCAAACTGAAAGATTCTTATGCCTTATGAAATACAATGTTTTTGCAATGCTGTAAGACAGTTTTTAATGTGTTAGAAGTTATATGCACAAAACCTTATGTTAGGACTTCAATGCTCAAGATTGTCAGTTTACAGATTTCTGAGACCAGTAATGTTGAAATAGTGCTTCTGTTCAAATAAAGTGAAATCTAGCCCAAATCTGCTCAAAAGCTTGTCTCTCTATGAGAGAAAGCTGCTTTATTCAATATTCAGTGCAAATCTTGCCAAACTGAAAGATGCTTATATCTTATTAAATAAAATGATTTCTACAATGCAGTGAGACAGTTTTTAATGTGTTAGAAGTTATATGCACAAAAACATACGTTAGGACTTCAATGCTCAAGATTGTCAGTTTACAGGTTTCTGAGACCAGTAATGTTGAAATAGTGCTTCTGTTCAAATGAAGTGAAATCTAGCCCAAATCTGCTCAAAAGCTTGACTCTCAATGATAGACAGCTGCTTCATTCAATATTCAGGGCAAATCTTGCCAAACTGAAAGATTCTTATGCCTTATGAAATACAATGTTTTTGCAATGCTGTAAGACAGTTTTTAATGTGTTAGAAGTTATATGCACAAAAGCTTATGTTAGGACTTCAATGCTCAAGATTGTCAGTTTACAGGTTTCTGAGACCAGTAATGTTGAAATAGTGCTTCTGTTCAAATGAAGTGAACAGATCTGCTCAAAAGCTTGTCTCTCTATGAGAGAAAGCTGCTTCATTCAATATTCAGTGCAAATCTTGCCAAACTGAAAGATGCTTATGTCTTATGAAATAAAATGATTTCTGCAATGCGGTGAGACAGTTTTTAATGTGTTAGAAGTTATATGCACAAAAACTTATGTTAGGCCTTCAATACTCAAGATTGTCAGTTTACAGGTTTCTGAGACCAGTAATGTTGAAATAGTGCTTCTGTTCAAATGAAGTGAAATCTAGCCCAAATCTGGTCAAAAGCTTGTCTCTCTATGAGAGAAAGCTGCTTCATTCAATATTCAGTGCAAATCTTACCAAACTGAAAGATGCTTATGTCTTATGAAATAAAATGATTTCTGCAATGCGGTGAGACAGTTTTTAATGTGTTAGAAGTTATATGCACAAAAACTTATGTTAGGCCTTCAATACTCAAGATTGTCAGTTTACAGGTTTCTGAGACCAGTAATGTTGAAATAGTGCTTCTGTTCAAAGGAAGTGAAATCTAGCCCAAATCTGCTCAAAAGATTGTCTCTCTATGAGAGAAAGCAGCTTCATTCAATATTCAGTGCAAATCTTGCCAAACTGAAAGATGCTTATGCCTTATGAAATAAAATGATTTCTGCAATGCAGTGAGACAGTTTTTAATGTGTTTGAAGTTATATGCACAAAAACATATGTTAGGACTTCAATGCTCAAGATTGTCAGTTTACAGGTTTCTGAGACCAGTAATGTTAAAATAGTGCTTCTGTTCAAATGAAGTGAATTCTAGCCCAAATCTGCTCAAAAGCTTGTCTCTCTATGAGAGAAAGCTGCTTCATTCAATATTCTGTGCAAATCTTGCCAAACTGAAAGATGCTTATGTCTTATGAAATAAAATGATTTCTGCAATGCGGTGAGACAGTTTTTAATGTGTTAGAAGTTATATGCACAAAAACTTATGTTAGGCCTTCAATACTCAAGATTGTCAGTTTACAGGTTTCTGAGACCAGTAATGTTGAAATAGTGCTTCTGTTCAAAGGAAGTGAAATCTAGCCCAAATCTGCTCAAAAGCTTGTCTCTCTATGAGAGAAAGCAGCTTCATTCAATATTCAGTGCAAATCTTGCCAAACTGAAAGATGCTTATGCCTTATGAAATACAAATTTTTTGCAATGCTGTAAGACAGTTTTTAATGTGTTAGAAGTTATATGCACAAAAACTTATGTTAGGCCTTCAATGCTCAAGATTCTCAGTTTACAGGTTTCTGAGACCAGTAATGTTGAAATAGTGCTTCTGTTCAAATGAAGTGAAATCTAGCCCAAATCTGCTCAAAAGCTTGTCTCTCTATAAGAGAAAGCTGCTTCCTTCAATATTCAGTGCAAATCTTGCCAAACTGAAAGATGCTTATGTCTTACGAAATAAAATGATTTCTGCAATGCGGTGAGACAGTTTTTAATGTGTTAGAAGTTATATGCACAAAAACTTATGTTAGGCCTTCAATACTCAAGATTGTCAGTTTACAGGTTTCTGAGACCAGTAATGTTGAAATAGTGTTTCTGTTCAAATGAAGTGAAATCTAGCCCAAATCTGCTCAAAAGCTTGTCTCTCTATGAGAGAAAGCTGCTTCATTACAATATTCAGTGCAAATCTTGCCAAACTGAAAGATGCTTATGCCTTATAAAATACAATGTTTTTGCAATGCTGTAAGACATTTTTTAATGTGTTAGAAGTTATATGCACAAAAACTTATGTTATAGCTTCAATGCTCAAGATTGTCAGTTTACAGGTTTCTGAGACCAGTAATGTTGAAATAGTGCTTCTGTTCAAATGAAGTGAAATCTAACCCAAATCTGCTCAAAAGCTTGTCTCTCTATGAGAGAAAGCTGCTTCATTCAATAGTCAGTGCAAATCATGCCAAACTGAAAGATGCTTATGCCTTATGAAATACAATGTTTTTGCAATGCGGTAAGACAGTTTTTAATGTGTTAGAAGTTATATGCAAAAAACCTTATGTTAGGACTTCAATGCTAAAGATTGTCAGT